>NC_068937.1:103025372-103060206 GCF_016801865.2 Culex pipiens pallens | reverse complement strand
CGCGCAAGCAAGGAAAGCAGAAAAAGTGTAACTCTCCGAAGGAACGACGTCCACCTACAATTTTTGTTTTGGATACGTTGGCTGACGATGTTGACGAGTTGCTTGAGGGACTCCAATATTGTCTCAAAATCAGCAAAACTTCTGTGCAAGTGATTACCCACAAGAAGCTGCATTTCGACTTGGTGGTGAAGAAGTTGAAGTTGCGAAACTTCAAATTCTTCACATTTGATCCTGCAGAGAAGGTCCCAGTGAAGATCGTCCTTCAGGGATATCCGGACCGCCCGATCTCCGACCTGGAAGAACACCTGACGGGCGTCAAGGTAAAGCCTCGAGAGATAAAGGTGCTCTCAAAATCGACTACGGTGACAGGTACGTACACCTTGTACCTCCTGTACTTCGATCGCGGGTCCGTCAAAATCCAGGACCTACGGCGGATCAAAGCACTGGACGGCTTCTTTGTTACGTGGCGATTCTATACGAAGAATCCGGCCGACGCAGCTCAATGCCACCGCTGTCAGAAATTCGGACACGGTTCCAGAAATTGCAATCTTCCACCCCGGTGCGTAAAGTGCGGTGAGACCCACTTCACCGAAAGGTGCAATCTTCCGCGGAAAGACCAGCTGGGGGAAAACGCCCAGCAGCACAAAGCGCGCGTCAAGTGTGCGAACTGTGGTGGAAACCACACGGCGAATTTCCGTGGCTGTGCCGCGCGGAAAAAGTACATCGAGGAGCAGGACAAGAAGAAGAAAGCGCCAGCGTCCCACCAACCTCCAAAGACATCGAGCTCGAACGCTGCAGCAGCTGGCGGAGCGGTTCCATCGACCAACCCAGCGTTCCCTCCCGGTTGGGGAGGTTCGTACGCTAGAGTAGCCGCTTCTGGGAGCGGTACTTCACCGGGACAAGCAGACGTCACCGGAGATGAACTCTTCACGCTTCCCGAGTTTTTCGCTCTTGCTGGAGAGATGCTCACGCGCTTCCGTGCTTGCCGGAACAAGGCAGAACAATTCCAAGCTCTCAGTGAGCTGATGATGAAGTACATCTACAACGGATAAGCTGCCTTGTGCAGCGAAGTTTTTCGACGTCAATGGACAAAACATACTGTGATTTAGTTTTAAGCTTTTCTATTTCTATCCTTTTCCTTAGTAAATCTAGAAGGTTTTTTTTAATTTTTCCTTCTCTTGCCAAATCCATTGTTAGAATATCCAATTACATCAAAATGAATTATAGTTCAAATCATAGTTGAAAGGAACTCCAAAACTCTATTAGGTTATAAGAATTACGAAATTGTGAATTGATTATTTACTAATAAAAACTAATTGAATTGAAAAAATCTTTAGAATTTTTGAAATTTTTCGATGTATATTATCGCAAAATGTATTTTTTCGCTAAAATTTTTGTGTTCGACAAATCTTTCATTTTTTTTAAACTAATGATTGCAAAACAACTGCACTAGTGTAAAATGCTTTTTAAAACACTTTTTCCATGCAAATGTTGAAACTATGGCTTGTTATTTCAATTTTTTTTTGCAAAAAGCTAAAATGTGCAAAATTTATTAAAACCTGTAAAAAAGATGCTACAAAATGTAGATTTTAGGTTTTTATGTTTACAAGCTATATGTGTCAATTTTGTGCTGTTTTTCTTATCTTTGCATACAAATTGTATTGGGCATATAAAATGAAATGTTCTAAGATTTCAATGAAGTTCACCATTTGAGCAAAGGAATTTTCAATGTTTTTGTTTTTCATGGTAATGAATAAATTCTCTGATTTTTTTTTATTTAATCTTAGCAATCGAAAAGTAGTTCATAGATTTTTTAAATATCGTGCACCATTTTCATGTTATACACAGCAAAAAATCCAATGGTAAAATTGCATGCTAAAGCATGACATCCTCTTTGTGAGAAAAAGACACTTGATATTACAAATTGCATATACAATTTTGTAAACACAAAAAAAATGCAACCGTTGGGATTCAAACCCAGCACCAACAGTAAGGACTGGCGCCTTAGCCCGCTCGGCCATCAGACCGATGAAGAATAGAAAGGATGAACGTATACATGAGCTTGACACTTCGGACAATTAGACTTCCCATACTGATTTCAGGGTATAATTTTACATGAAAATTCATAAAATAATGCAAAATTAATTTTACACCCAGGGCTTTTACTTGCAACTGGATTAATACTTTGTTTTACTGTGAGCCACTTGAAATTGGTTAATTATGTGACCATCTCTGGAAAAATATTTTGCCATCGAGATCCGAAATTTCCTATAAATTAGCTTTATTGAAGATCGTTGCTTGTGTGCTATCTTACGAAACATCTACTGAAACGTGTCACAAGATTGCAAAAAAATCAAGCTTGATTCGATTTCATGTGCAGTGGTGAATTTAAAAATTTAATTTTAGATAATTCAAAATAGCCGTTAAATTGTTGATTGATAGAATAAATTAGAATTCCTCATGTTTGTCTGTGAGTGTAAGTTATGTTTACGAAGTCATTAGGTATTGTATCACAATTTGTCGCAATTTAAATATAAAATTCTTTTTTCCTGGAACACTGAATTTTTGAACAATGAACGAAGAAAAAATAAATCCGGGGCCGCCTATGAGTCCAGGCGATTGGCACTGACGAGCTCGGCCAAGTATTCTTGCCTCGGCGCATAGTGGGACATTTTCTCGTTCGTTAAGTCTAATCATCGCGTGACGATGCGCCTCTTCGCTTGATGTTGATGTCGTTGATGCTGATGTTGTTTATGTTCCGGTGATGGTAATTGAATATTTACGTGCAAAGTGGATTTCAGTTGCGATACTTCGCTTCTGCTACCGAACGGTTGAGTTTGGTGTTGTAGTTCAAAGATTGATACCTTGTGACCCAGAATCACATCTAACCTGCACACAAAACTCACATCCCCCTTTTTCACACAACATTCCTGGCTATTTTCTGGTGCTGTTTAATTATACATCGCACGGAGTTAAAGATAAACATCGCGCTTGGACCAAATGTTTAGATTTAAAAATATCTTCCCAAAACGCGCTCGTTTTCCGCGAGATAAACTGTGCACCACTTCGATCTTCTCCCGTTTACTCCTACCCCTCTGTACCGTCTCTTTGGCAAATATTGTACCTCGCGGGGTTCAAAAATGTTATCACAGTGCAAATATCAACCGCGGTGCGCGTGAGTTGAATTAGCCAGCCGAGAGACAATCAGAAAAAGGTTTGGGGGGAGGGGGGCGGGGGGAAGTTACCCACCACGTGGTGGGGCTGGCAACTTTGTGTGTGTCGCGTGTGTACTCAGTAACGAAAACCCGCAAACAGTTCGAAGATCTTAACCCTCGGGGTGCCAACGCGAAGCGCGGCCTAGATTAAATAAAAAGCATTAGACAGCAGAGGGTTGGCCCAGAACGGAGCCCCAGCCTCTGTTTACGGTGAAGAGATCTGACAGTGCAAACAGCGAGATAAGTCACCTTACGTCGTGAGGTGATTGTAAACAACGAGTTTACTACACCTTGTGGATGCGCGCGCGAGCGCACACAAATTTTGAACGAACTCGACACGGCTTTGATTGGAGAACGGAATTTTGGTAACGGTGAATGGTTGACGATTTTCGTGTGGAACGAATCATATTTGGCATATATTTGTGTCATATGTAAATTAAAATTTACATTTCGACTCTATGACCATAGACTTTTGGGACCCTTGGTCTTTTCGACTGTTTGACTCTTTCCATCATGGACTCTTGGACTCTTGTACCTTCGGATTATTTTTACTTTTGGAATCTTGGACCCAACTCTTAAACTATTGAACTCTTGGTCTCCTTGACTATTGGAATCTTGGACTTCTGGCCCTTGACTCTCCCCAAGTATTTTTTTTTTAACCAGCTAGCCACCACCTAGTTTTATTGAGGTTCTATGGTAGCATCTTGATTGCTTAATAGTTTTATTTGGGCATACACCGCAACCAATAAGCAAGAGCTAAATATAAGGTTCTTACAAGGGTTTATGCCTATTTATGACATAAAACCTGGTTAAAATAAAAGCCGACTGGCTTTCAATAAGGTTTTATGAAAGTTTTAATAGAGGCTTGAAAACCAGATGGCAATGCTATGCCAAACGGTTTTATCGCATGCTTCTTTAAAACAAAGGGTGTTGTAGCTGTCAAGTGCCATTAGGCATGCAAAAAGCTCCCTTAAAACCATAAGCTCTTAAAAAAGCATTTATCGCAGCCAAATAGCAATGTTAAATATGGCGCTAAACGCGATTGACCGCCATCTTGGCAGAAAAAAAAGAAAAAAGCATAAATTTGAATAAAATTTGATGAAAACACACATTTCTGATCAGTTTCTTACATCGTTAGCTTAGCCATAAAAGTTCAAAAAATATTTTGGATGAAGTAATTTGTTTTTTTTGGCTCTATCTCCCCTGAAATTTGAACCTCCAATTTCTATCTTATCATTATCATTCATTTGGCAAGACGAAGACTTATTTTTCGCCAGAATAAAATTTGTTTGTCATAAGACGCATGAAGACGTATCAAATGTCATTTTTCCCTAACTCCTAACAAGGTTTAAACAAAGGTTTTATTAAGGCTTTGAGGAGGTTGTTTGGATTCAGCTGTAAAGCCTTGAACTTCTATGTAGGTTTTATAAAAAGGCCGTAACAACCTTTTGCGGAGGCCCTTTTGGGTTTGAAGTGCGGTTTATCGAGGTTCTGGGGAGTTTGTTAAGACTAAGTGGTTTTAATGTTGGTTTTGGCTGATAGGTTTTATAGCGGTTGTGATAGCTTTGATAGAGCCTAAAATGTTACTTGGATCAGGCTCTTGGAAACTTGATTTGTTTTATCTTTGACACTTTCAATGGACTGTTGGCCATTTTTGCTCTGACTCTGGGATTCTTGAACTATTTGACTATTGGACTTTTTGAATTTTGGACTTCTTGGACTCACAGAGTAACACAGAGTTACCACTGCCGCTTGATTTTTGGTTCAACTTTGTGGTACATCGCACGCCTGCTACCAGCAAACCTTATTTGCTCTCAATACGCGTGTGGGTTCATAGAAATTTAATGTTTGTAACAACTCGAAAAAAAAATAACGAAGTTGACTTTATAGCTGTCGCCCACCATTGCTAGTACCAACCACTAGTGTCTTCCTTTTTATCTGCAAGGACTTCGCCGCCCTGGGCTCCTAAGTGTATGAAAGTATGGCACGGAGCGACGGCGCCGAATACCCATATTTACACAAAGAATTTTAGAGCGCCCGCCGCGGGATTCGAACCGGTGACCTCTGGATTGTGAGTCCAGTGCGCGGTCCGATTGATCCACACGGGCGGGACATGTAACATTGTAACAACTCTGGAGAATTAATTCGGTTTGCAATAAGATCATTTACGAACGAGAGAGAGGCGAATTCACGACGCTTTGCAAGTGTTTCTAAGCTTATTAACATACAGCGTGCAATATACGAAGGAAGGGGAAACACTGTCCACCCTAGTTTACGAAGAGCAAATAGTAAAAATTCTTTTTGCACTGATTCAATTCGGGTTTCGTGTGTTTTGATGTGTGGACTCCACACGACGCTACACTATTCAACAATAGAGCAAACATAAGCTATGAACAATGTTTTCAATGTATAGGGGTCCTTTAAGTTATAACTGAATCGTTTTATGAAGTTGAGCATATTAGTTGCTTTGAATTCCATCGTGTTGTAATGTTCGATGAAAGTCATTTTAGAATCAAGTATGACTCCTAAATCTCTAACATTTGCACATGTTTCAACTGTCTGGTTGTCTAGTTTCACGTTTATATTTGGCTTATTTATTTTTCTGCTGAACAAGATCGATGTACACTTTTTAATGTTAAGTTGTAAAAGGCTACCATTCAAAAAATATGTTGATTTCGTTCTGGAATCTTGAAGCGTCAGTTTCGTCTTTAATTTTCATAATCGAAACGTTGATATGCTTAAATATAAAGGATACATCATTTACGTAAAGAATAAAAAGTAATGGGCCTAAATGAGAGCCTTGAGGTACCCCGGAAGTAACATTGATAGAACTATGTTGAACTCTGCTAGAACTCTGTTGGACTATAGAACTCTATCGGACTATAGAACTCTGTTGGACTATAGAACTCTGTTGGACTATAGAACTCTGTTGGACTCTTTGAATCTTGAACTCTAGCACCCTTGGACTGTCGGAATCTTGAAATCTTGGCACTGCTGGACTTCGTGCTCTTGATCACTTAGATTCTGAATTTCAGAATCTTGGATTATTGGACTATTGATTCTTGGACTAATGAAATCTTTATCTATTGGACTCTTGTTCTCTTTGACTCTTGGGATCTTGAAATCTTGAACTCTTAGACTGTTGGACTTTTGAACTGATGGGCTTTTAAACATTAGGACTCTTGGGATCTTAAATTCTTGAACCCATGGACTATTGGAATCTTGTCTTTTAGACTCTTAGACTCTTCAACTATTGGTGTTTGGACTCAGGATCTCTCAGACTTTTTACCTAGAATTGTTCGACATCATTTGGACTCTCGATTACTTTTGATTAACAATCTTAATTCCTTCTAGTTTTTATTAGTTTATAAATCTGCTATGGTCTGCGTTTGTGAGTTGCGTTGGAGAATTTGAACGGTGTGCGTCGCGGTTATCACGCAGGATTTTCGTTGCCGTTTCCGTCTCTGTTGTCCCCCCGATTGTGTGTGTATTTCGATCCGGGCGGTTTCGGGATGTTTGACAGTTGCGTTGGAGAATTTGAACGGTGTGCGTCGCGGTTATCACGCAGGATTTTCGTTGCCGTTTCCGTCTCTGTTGTCCCCCCGATTGTGTGTGTATTTCGATCCGGGCGGTTTCGCGTTTTCGCATTTTATTTCGTTTTATATTTCCACAGCCGGCTGTCTAAGATTAAATCATTTCTAAACTCAACACCAAATAACCGGGAATAGTCTCATCCGCATACTCCGACTGATTGCCTTGAGAATGCATAATACATCACACCATTAAACAAAATTTATTGATTATTGGGTCGCATCATCATCCTCTATGTTGAATCCTGGCCATTACCCTTACCTACTAACAAAATCCCAAGTAGAAGTAGTTTTCCGGCACACGTGGGGGTGTGGATATCGTATAGAACCCACCCTTGGTAGCAGCCTGTGCTAACTAACATTCCCGTTCCATTCCCTCGAGATCTACAAACTGACATGGCGGGCGCCGTTGGTGGCCAGCGACTGTTACCTATTCGCACCGGCTCTAGTTTTGATGATCGTGATGTTTTATCTTTTCAGCGCATTCATGAATGCTGTTGATAAGGGAAACATCATTTGATCGTTGAAGCGTGTGACCGGTTGTGCTGATGGGATATTATGGTCCTGTTCAGCAACGGAGAAGGACAACCATGGGTGGTCTCTCATGCTCATGCTCATGCTCAAATCTGCTATGGTCTGCGTTTGAACCTGATTCGGTGGACGTTCGGATTGTTAGTCGGAAAATTCTGCGAAGCCGGAGTCGGAGTCGTTAATTTTCAAGAAGCCGAAGAGTCGGAGTCCACTAATTTTCAACAGATTTGTTTGAAGTTGTAGTTGGAGTCATAGTCGGAGTAGGTGCAGTCTCGTATTTTTGAAGAACAAAATCTCGACAGAAGCATTACGCAGCCCTGCTTCATCCTCTATTGTATCCCCTCTTTTTCCCATATCAATTGTATCACGAGACTCACAAATATCTTCCGAATTGCGTTCAACCCAAAATTACAATTCCTCTCAGTTACCACCCACAATTTACGCAAGTACCGTGCCATAACAATCAAACTCAAGCCACTACAGCAGCAGCATCATTTATCGTCCCGAAACGAGCCCCACAATGCCCATAACAAACGCCATTACTCACCTTCGCGTGCCTTCAGGTAGACCGTGTTGGCCACGATGTTCTCTAATTCCATTAGTTCCAGGTTGGCGGCCTTTTGTTGACAGAATTTCGCCCACGAAAATGTTTTCCCGTGCTCCTCTCTGCTGGGAGCCCTCCTCCTTCTCCTTCTACTGATTGGTTTTTATCGCGCCGCGATTCACCTCTCGCCGGTTCTCCTAATCGGATTAGGAGTGTGGCCCGGGGGGTGAGGGGATGCTAATTTGTTAAGTATGGTTTAATTACGGAGTTGCCCTGCTTCTTCTCACTATACGCTGGTTGAGCGCTGCACACACTGCTGGAAATTAGTACGATCACGTCGTCAATCAGCTTGGAAATCACACCTCACGACACTCGGGATCTTTTTTCAACCCCTTCACTGAACCTCTAAATTACACCCTCGAGCACGCGCGTGTTTAATCAAGCGCGAATCTTCACCGCTGGGAGTTGGTTCCCTTTCGAAATCCGTGCACCAAAACGATTCGCGCAGACATTGCTCACGCGACGATCTTCAACGCGCGAACATCTCACCGAGGATCACTTTCGATTTCGCAGTTGAGGAGAGCGAGCGCACACACGCAATACAATTTCGAACTCGACGGTTTTGATGGCGCCGACCAAAAAGGGGCCTCTCCAAGATCAGCAGTTGCTTGTAAGCTCCAATTTAGATGTCACTCGAGGCGCGTTCGGGGCTGTAAATGGAAAGAAAAACGGAGAAACCAGTTGTCAGTGATATGACTTGTTGCCAGATTAATAGTCAGGACCCGGTGCCTGCAATCCCCGTTACAGTTTATATGGAATTCCAATAAGAATGTAACAGAAAAATCAGGCTTCGGGTCCAGACTGTTAAGGGAGAAGGAAACTTTGTGATTAAATATTAAGAGGAGTTTGGAGTTGTAATCAATAATGCCCACTGAGGTCCTCCAACTTAAGCTGACCATGTTCAGCGCTCATACTCGTGCCAAATTGATTGATTCCCTCAAACCATCGCCGCTCACAACTTCTGTGATCGCTGAATAAAACATTGAACCTCATTGCAGTGGCAACTCACTCCCCTTCGAGGTGGCAACACTGCACCTCGACTTGCAATGTAAATGGCATCAATAAACGCTGATCACGGCAAGTCACCTCGTAATCGTAAACCCACTTTTTGTACCCTCTTTCTTAAAAGTGTGATTATACACACCCAGCAGGTTCATACTTTATTATGATTCTTTTTTACGATCAATTCCATAAATCAGACCCCGAGAACGCCTCCAAGCGCCGTCCATTTGAACTTTAAAGTTGCCATAACTCACGGGCCACTTTGCAGTACTACGGTCACCAGCGCGACAGAATGACCACCCCGGCGGCGCCGACAGGACTTCAACAGGTCTCGAGGGATTGGCGTGCGGGGCCTACCTTCGGTCTATCGCGTGCCGAAGTGATTTATTTGGCGGCTACCTCAGCACAGCAGACCATCAACAAATTGTTTGCGATTGCCCGGATTACGGCCACCACTGGATGGGAAGGAAGACGCCATGGTCCCAAATGTAATTAAATCAATTGGATGGGGTACCAGGTGGGTTGGCCACTATCGGAATCGGAATTGTCTGGCTTTCTACCACTGTCAAATGATCTCTGAATAACTGATAAATATGATCTTTGAAAAATGTTGTATCATTTTCAAATGTTTGGTAGAGAAATTTAAATTCATAACTCGGTCAAAGATTTCTTCCCCATTCTGGAAATTTCTAAAATGTTGGCATTTGATGTCCCCTAAACATAAAAAAAGTGTTTTTTTTTTGCAAATCAAGTTTTAGTGACAAAAAGTGAAATTAAAAATCACCAAAATGTTTTAACGTGTATCATTTTTTTCAGTGTAGTCCTTATCCATACCTACAACTTTGCCGAAGACACCAAATCGATAAAAAAAACTCGTTCAAAAGATACAAATTTTTGAATTTTCATTTATAATTTTTATGGACAGCTACCAAATTTGTATGAAAATCATATGGACAAACTAATGATGTAAAATGGCTTCTTTGGGCATACCGAAGGCACCAAAAAAGTTTCAGCCGGATTAAAAAATACAAAAAAAAATCGGATTGCCGAAATCTCAGTGAACTGCTCGGGTGTAATATTAGAAAAAAAATCATAAAATAATGCAAAACTTATTTTACACCCAGGCCTTTTACACGCAGCTGGATAACTACTTTTTTTTGCTGTGTACAAAATTTAATCCCAGAAGTTGGCCCACTCACTTACATGCTCAGAAATGGCCTTTCCAAAACAAAAACAAATGTGAATTGGCTACGTAAACCCGTTCAATTCTGCCCTGTAATGGACGGCGAAAACCAATTTTCAACCACTCTAATGTACGTACCATCCAGCTGCGTGTAAAAGGCCTGGGTGTAAAATAAATCAGTATGGGAAACCTACTTGACCGAAATGTCAAGCACATATATGCGTTTATCCTTTCAGCTTTCCATCGGTCTGATGGCCGAGTGGGCTAAGGCGCCAGTTCTTGCTGTAGGTGCTCGGTTTGACTTCCATCGGTTGCAATTTTTTTGTGTTCGCAAAAACTGTACATGCAGTATGTAATAATAAGTGTCTATTGTGACGAAGGTGATATGCATGCTTTTGTATGCGGTTTTACCATCGGATTTTTTGCTGTGTAGTTATTTCAAAAATGTCATGATGATACAATATTCATCCTGCGATAAGTCGAAATTTATGACCAACAGGAGGTCACGGTCAACAAAAACGGTGTAGCTTTTCAAAAGATTGCAAATAAATAAGCAAGGACGCAGCGAAGTAAAGCAAGCTATCAGTGGTAATTTGGGCCGAGATAATTAACTGGCAACGCCTGTTATAGTGATAATGGGGTATAATGTCTTTTTTTTTACAACAACAAAAATATTCATTTATGGGAAGTTACAGAGTACTGGGAAGCAATTTGTTGATTCAACTGATTTGAGAAAACGAGTAAACTAAATTGCACTTTGCTCCATGGAAGACGTACACTAGAAAGTTCTTGGCGTTGTTTACAGCTCAAAGTGATACAAATTACAGCAACTCCGTAATTGAGCTTCATACATATTTCAACGAATAGGCGTAACATCACTGTTCGTTGAAAACTTTCCTGGATATAACGTAAACAAATTTGGCGAAATTAGCCGTCATCATCCATCAATCAACTCTTCAAACGCAGACATGTGTGTCCAATGTCTTGAAGAAATTCAAACGCACTCAACGTATACAGATCAACCAGCTCCGCAAAACAACACTCCACCTAATCAATCACCCGCCACCGAAAGCAATTCTTCAATGGTTTGGTCCAGCCGATGTCGGTCATTCGAGTACTCTTCTGCGTCAGTTTTCAAAACTACTCCAAAGTAAACATTTCGAGCGCCGCGACCCTCGAGATTCCAAACTCGGGAAACCGATTCCATTCCCCATCCACCCCCAACCCCACTTATCTCGACAGTCCGACTGTCTATCTCAAGTGTAGTACCGAGCAGAACGATACAAAACTGATAGAGATCTGCGCGCTGCGCCGCGTTGACTACTTTATGTCCACAACTGGAGCACACCGACGGCGATGACGAGTATGGATCGGAAAAATATGGCCAGCACACCCGAAACCCGTTCTGTCTGTTTTTGCCTTGAGCGCTAAACGGCTGTAACCACGGCTGATGGTAACATACCGAACCTCCGAAAGCGGGCTGGTTCACACTTAACTTGTACGGGGATTAACAGTGAGTTGGCAGTTGATGCGGATTAGAATTCGTGTATTTGAAATCGAAATTGATGTAAAAACGAGCGAAATTGAGAGCATCTTCGTCAATCCGAAGCGACCGTCAGTGAACGCACACGAAGTCGGAACGAACGAAACCGAGCTCAGCACTCAAGCAGCTGCCCGACACAAAAGCACATGCTCTCCTTTGCTTTCTCTCTCAATCTCTCTCTTTCTTGCTCGTGCAGTGCTACGAGGATAGCAATCATTTGAATGCATTGATCGATATTTTTGAATTTTTGAATTTTTGTATTTTTGTATTTTTGTATTTTTGTATTTTTGTATTTTTGTATTTTTGTATTTTTGTATTTTTGTATTTTTGTATTTTTGTATTTTTGTATTTTTGTATTTTTGTATTTTTGTATTTTTGTATTTTTGTATTTTTGTATTTTTGTATTTTTGTATTTTTGTATTTTTGTATTTTTGTATTTTTGTATTTTTGTATTTTTGTATTTTTGTATTTTTGTATTTTTGTATTTTTGTATTTTTGTATTTTTGTATTTTTGTATTTTTGTATTTTTGTATTTTTGTATTTTTGTATTTTTGTATTTTTGTATTTTTGTATTTTGTATTTTTGTATTTTTGTATTTTTGTATTTTTGTATTTTTGTATTTTTGTATTTTTGTATTTTTGTATTTTTGTATTTTTGTATTTTTGTATTTTTGTATTTTTGTATTTTTGTATTTTTGTATTTTTGTATTTTTGTATTTTTGTATTTTTGTATTTTTGTATTTTTGTATTTCTGTATTTTTGTATTTTTTTGTATTTTTGTATTTTTGTATTTTTGAAAAAAAATCATCAAATTTAAAAAAACTTTTGTCAAACATTTGAACCAGTCTACTGGGCAGCGCGTGTCCAAATTAGTCAAACGTACGTCAGCTGTGCGTACGTGAGCAGTAGCGTAGCGAATAACTAACGGTCAGTATCGATTCTGACCTAATCCGCGTACCGATAGTTGACTTTATGGAATAACCACATCGAGCAGAGAAAATAAAATCAAACACCGGAATGGTCATCGAAACCATTTTCGCCACGATGGGCTGCGAACAGTGAAGCTTCCTGAGGTACGGAAATCTGGCTCATCCAACTTTGAACTGCAGTACACACAGAAAAAAAAAATCATGGTAATATTACATCTAAGAAGGAGTACATTTTTTATGTCAGAAAAAAATGTGTAATTTTACCACTTTTCTGTTGTAATGTCACTTTTTCAGTCTAAATTGAGGTAAAATTACATCATAAAAGAGGTAATATTCAACCTTCCAAAATTACACCTTCCAAATTTATACAGCTGCAGCTGAATCGCGCAAGAGCTCGTGGGATTAATTTATCTAGTGCAGCTGTCCATAACTGAACAGTGCATTCAGTGGCCACTCTCGCGATACCCCACGCAACTCCTGGAGAGCGGCAGCGGCGTTCAGCAGGTAACAGCAACGATTCGGAAGACTGCGGGGAGTTTCCGGTTCGAAACGGCAGTTTGTCACACACGTTTCGCACCAGGTTCAACCACCAGAGTAGTGTGTCCAAGGTTTGAGCCCGTTACTGGCCGTGTACAACGAGGTCCGTTACGCTTCACGGGACGTTAGAAGTGGACTGCAGTGGTTCTCGAAGTCTTGCGTTCTGCCCTTTTGGTTGCCGTCAAGCCGCCATAGCATTGCGGTAAGACTAGATGTTAGGAATCAAAGTGTCCCGCCTTGAATCTCGGTGAACCGTTTTCAAATAAAAGTTTTTGGATGCTTAACAACCCCTGTCGAACCCCCGGGAATCGATCCGGTTGGTTTTCATTAGCAAATACGGAGTCAATTAGACTATAAACGATTCCATTCACCTCTGTTTTACTTGCCTGGCCGGGCTCGAGAGTGCGATCGCCAGAGTGCAGTAAATCACTTCTGCTCGGACGGCTCGGGGGCATGGATTATGCATCTGAGGGAGGAAGAAGGGTGGGGGGGGGGGGTAGCGGGGCTTCTATGTGGGTGTCGGATTCCCATCTTAATGGGAATAGTGCACACCACAACACAGCAGAGCTAACTCAATGAAACGAACCGAGAAAGAGTCGGAGCAATTTGCACAGAAGAACGGGAGGGGGGACATCAGCTGGACATGGTCCGTTAGTCAAGGAATCCAAATGGGAGAGGCAGCCCCCCTCACCGCCGCTAATGGATGAAGCCAATGAAGATGTACATGGCACGTAGAAGAGCAGCAGCAGCAGGGCGAAAGTGGTTTGCCAAAACGGAATCTAATGGGCGATGGACAGAATTGGCCAGATGAACTTTTGGATTGAAGCGCCTTGATTGGGTGTTCCAAGACTGATAAAAAGACGGATGAATGTCGGAGTTCAATGGAACATTTATCACAAAGTTGAGCCAGTCAGAGTGTTATTCCGCAATGGTACTGATAACACTAATTTGTTGGAATGGGATTTCTCAATGAAAGATTTGAGCTAGAATTTCCGTTTGTACATATTTCCAGGCAGTACAATATCGTTTATGGCGAGTTCAAATATTATCGGACATACTCATTCTCAATAAATCATATGATTAACCTAGGGATAACCATAACAGCGAAATATGAATAAAAGTCATAAAGACAATTTGAAGCAACAATGAATTTAAGATACGATTTCAACAAACAAAAAGTGAGTAAATTACAGCTGACTCGGATTTGTAGTAAATTTCTCAGTAAATCTTCAATTGCAAACAGACATACAGACATAAAAGATGACGTAGAATTTCTGCGTTCAAAGAATTAACTGCCCTATTTTTAAATTTTTTTTAATTTTTTCCGTTTTTTTTTGCAACATTTGTACTACGAAATTTTACTTGTCTTGTATTATGATGACCTTTTGAGTTTTTGTTATTGAGCAATTCTCAGAGATTTCGGTCATTCGATTTTTTTTGTATTTTTTAATCCGGCTGAAACTTTTTTGGTGCCTTCGGTATGCCCAAAGAAGCCATTTTGCATCATTAGTTTGTCCATATAATTTTCCATACAAATTTGGCAGCTGTCCATACAAAAACGATATGTGAAAATTCAAAAATCTGTATCTTTTGAAGGAATTTTTTGATCGATTTGGTGTCTTCGGCAAAGTTGTAGGTACGGATATGGACTACACTGAAAAAAAATGATACACAGTAAAAAAATTTTTGGTGATTTTTAATTTAACTTTTTGTCACTAAAACTTGATTTGCAAAAAAACACTATTTTTATTTTTTTTTATTTTTTGATATGTTTTAGAGGACATAAAATGCCAACTTTTCAGAAATTTCCAGAATGGGCAAAAAAATCTTTGACCGAGTTATGATTTTTTGAATCAATACAGATTTTTTCAAAAAATCGAAATATTCGTCGCAATTTTTTTCAATTTCATGTTTCGATGTAAAATCGAATTTGCAACCAGAAAGTACTTTAGTGAATTTTTGATAAAGTGCACCGTTTTCAAGTTATAACCATTTTTAGGTAACTTTTTTGAAAATAGTCGCAGTTTTTCATTTTTTAAAAATAGTGCCCATGTTTGCCCACTATTGAAAAAAATATTTTTGAAAAGCTGAGAAAATTCTCTATATTTTGCTTTTTCGGACTTTGTTGATACGACCCTTAGTTGCTGAGATATTGCCATGCAAAGGTTAAAAAACAGGAAAATTGATGTTTTCTAAGTCTCACCCAAACAACCCACCATTTTCTAATGTCGATATCTCAGCAACTATAGGTCCGATTTACAATGTTAAAATATGAAACATTCGTGAAATTTTCCGATCTTTTCGAAAAAAATATTTTCAAAAATTTAAAATCAAGACTAACATTTCAAACGGGCCAAACATTCAATATTACGCCCATTTGAAATGTTAGTCTTGATTTAAAATTTTTGAAAATATTTTTTTCGATAAGGTCGGAGATATCGACATTAGAAAATGGTGGGTTGTTTGGGTGAGACTTAGAAAACATCAATTTTCCTGTTTTTTAACCTTTGCATGGCAATATCTCAACAACTAAGGGTCGTCCGAAAAAGCAAAATATAGAGAATTTTCTCAGCTTTTCAAAAATATTTTTTTCAACAGTGGGCAAACATGGGCACTATTCGATTTTACATCGAAAAATGAAGTTGAAAAATTTTTGCGACCAATATTTCGATTTTTTGAAAAAATCTGTATTGATTCAAAAAATCATAACTCGGTCAAAGATTTTTTGCCCATTCTGGAAATTTCTGAAAAGTTGGCATTTTATGTCCTCTAAAACATATCAAAAAATAAAAAAAATAAAAATAGTGTTTTTTGCAAATCAAGTTTTAGTGACAAAAAGTTAAATTAAAAATCACCAAAAAAAATTTTACCGTGTATCATTTTTTTTCAGTGTAGTCCATATCCATACCTACAACTTTGCCGAAGACACCAAATCGATCAAAAAATTCCTTCAAAAGATACAGATTTTTAAATTTTCACATATCATTTTTGTATGGACAGATGCCAAAATTGTATGGAAAATTATACGGACAAACTAATGATGCAAAATGGCTTCTTTGGGCATACCGAAGGCTCCAACAAAGTTTCAGCCGGATTAAAAAATACAAAAATTAAAATTAAAGAAAAAATACCGATTCCGTAGAGAACTGCTCTATTATAAAACTAATGATTTATCCAAACTATTAGTTTTATCTATCTTATTGAAACAATTTCACAGTTTGGAATGGGAGTAAAAATAGTAAATTTCGTCAAAATTATCACAAGCTTTTTTAACAAAACTGTTGGAAAAATCTCATTTTTTTGTTATCTAAGGCCGTTGCAAATATTTTTCAAAGTTTATGTCGAAAGTAAATTGAAAAATATGATAAACTCGAATAAAGGCCAATCAATAAACCACGTGGACACTTTAGGGGGGGGGGGGGGTATGGCGATTGTGCAGGCTCCATACAAAAAAGTTTTTTTTTTGTATGGACAATTGTCCACGAAGGGGGGGGGGTTTAGGTTTCCAAAAAAGTGTCCAAGTGGTTTTTGGATGGTCCCTAAACCGAAAGATGCTATTAGAAAAGATAAAAACACGACAAGAGTAATTCTCCACAAATTAGGTTTTGCCTTCCTCACCTTACTGAGGAAAGGCTATAAAATCACTCGAAAAACGAGCTTCTCAATCAGAACTCCTAGACCCACCTTCATGTATACCTATCGACTCAGAATCAAATTCTGAGCAAATGTCTGTGTGTGTGGTGGGATGTTGATCAAAAAATTGTCACTCGATTATCTTGACATTGGCTAAACCGATTTTGTCCGTTTTGGCGTCATTCGATCCGTCTTGGGGTCCCATAAGTCGCTATTAAAAATTATGCGGTTTAGTAAAGTACTTCAAAAGTTATGCTAAAAAAACGATTTTAACAAAAGTCCAGAAGATTGTAAAAAGGGTGGTTTTTGCAAGAAAACCTGTCATGTTATTCATTTTTAAAAAGGTATTTGAAAGACCTTTTCAATGCGACCAATACATTGAAGATCTGACAACCCTATCAAAAGTTATAAGCACTTAAGTGTTATTTATGTACTTTTTGGAAGCCGGATCTCAGATATCATGATGAAAACGTTGTCCGGATCTATCATGCGACCTGTCGTTGGATAGGTAATCAAAAGACCTTTCCAACGAATGTGAGGAAGGCACCAACCACCTAAGGGTGGATTAAGTAACGTTTTTTTTTATGATACTTGTTTTGCATTTGAACGAAACTTCATCTCAAAATCATCCAATTAGCTTTAATTTCCAACTCATAACTCGGAAACAATTGGTTTGACTTTCAATATTAATAAACTAAACTCTGGTGAAACATTCTGCTCTTCAAAATAATTTTTAAAGTTAAAATCAAGGGTAACTTTTTGAAATGGCTGAAAAATTATTTTGGCATGAAATTTTAAGATTATGCTAAGATCAATGCAAATTTTATTGCAAGTTTTTGTAACACCCCTCCCCTTTAAAATTTACTCAAAAAGATATTAGTACAAAAAATGTCATTGAAAAAATTGAAAAATTGATTGTAAACTATTAAAACACATTGCATAACGTTTATTTATGCTTTCACAACCATTTTTTTTTAAATTTTGGAAATAAAGTTAAATATTTTCATAAATTCATTGAAATTTAGCCAATTTGTTATAGTAGCATACCGTAAACCGGGGTGACTTTGATAGGTTTGAGATTTTTACGAAAAACGAAGAGTACAAATTCAATACGTACGGAATGGTATGAAATCACACTTATCATGGTAGAGAAGTGTTTTTAAAGTACTTCTAGTAGATTCATAAAATTTTGAAAAGTTTAAAAAATTAGTTAACTATAATTAAGAAAATGTTGATACTTAGCAGTATTTAAATATTCTTAAATTGTCATTATTTTCTCAATGTATATGATTTCTAATTGGAAAACAGAATGCATTTTCAAATCCTTCGGAAAATTTTCCACTAGGAAAAGGTAAAATAAGTTTGTAAATAATAACAATAATAATTTTAAAATAATCCAAATTTATATGCATTTTCAGTGGAACAAATTTCACATAACATGTAAAAACTTTTGATTCGTGCTTCAAATTCAGTATAAAAGGCATTAAGAATCCATAATTTTACGATTATTCCATAATCCATCCATCCATAATTGTGACTATTTTTAACAAATGTACTTTGTTAAAAAGCATTATAAGCTTATTTATTTAGTTAACTTAACATAAACATTGACTTTTTTTTCTTAGAAACTAAATCAGCGACTTAGTGATTGTAAATTTGATGTAAAAATAAATTTGAACACCTTAAATTTGATTTTACCAAGAAAAACTATGACTATCGAAGTCACCCCGGAATTCAAAATAAGAATTTTCAACGTAACTATTTTTTTTAACACTATTGAAAAAACTGCATGGAACTTGTGTGGCCTACCCCAGTACATGTTCTAAAAATAAAAATCTTGAGAAAATCCTTACCATTTGGAAATTTTTCCAAAAATAAATTGAAAATTGGGCTTGAAATTTAAAATTTGTTCTTTAACATTAAAAATAAAACCAATATTTTTAGAAATATCATAAGTTTTAAAGTGAGCACTTAGCTAGCAAAATCTGAACTTAGAAATATGTACCCTCACTGTAAAGGCTTATGAATTGATCTCAGTTGAAAGGTTCTCCAAATGTCTTAATTGCAAATGTAACATCCTGGAACAGAACTGTTAAATTCTAATAAACACTAATTGAATTGAAAATTGAAAATGAGAGCTTATAATAAAAATGACACTGAAAAAAAACTCAGTTTTCATAAATTTTATACATGTTCGAAAAAAAATATCTGCAAAAGCTTTAAACTTAAAAACATTCGTTTCTTAAAACCCTTTATTGTATAGAACATTCATTTGTATCTTGAAATATTTTTATTGTATTTTTTTCTAAAAAAAATCCTAGTCTTAACCTATCACAACCAACAACTTTGCCAAAGACACAAATCGATAAGAAAATCCCTTCTCAACATACAGATTTTCGAAGATTAACTTTCCCATTTTGTAAGTACAGCTCATAAGTTTGTACGGAGAAACCCATTATGGCTCATTTGGGCATAATAAATCGATGGACAAAGTTTCATCCAAATCAAGAAATACTAAATAAAAAATCTCAACATAATAGAAGTTCTTGAGAATTATTGCTATGCTAAATTTAATTCTTGCTGCTAATTATTAAATTTTATATCAAAATTTTGAATAATACAAAAATGTGACTAGAAAAATAAGAACTGTACTAAACAGGTTGAAGATAAAGATAAAACAAGAAAAGGCAAGTTTTTCGTAGACCAGAACTTGCTCAAAATTGATCAAATTAAATCTAGAATTGAATTCAACTAAATAAATTTCAAATCTGACTCTGCATCAACCACGCAAACTTTTCGGTCAAAACCCGACAGCAAAAACCCCGTTAATTTGCAAACAATGCAGTGCCCAGAAACAATTTCCACATTTAAAACACAATTATAATCCACTCAAAAAAAGCAGCGAGCTGCCAACAAATCCGAGCACAGCCAGGCCCCGTCGTATTAACTTTATCCCCAGTTCCCTTTTCGTTCCATGTCCTGCGCCGTAGCTTGCCTGCCTGCAGGCAGGTCGTCGTCTACCATCGTCATCGCCGTCGCCGTCTTCTTCATCGCAAAAGATATATACACACACAAACACTCATTCACAAAAGTTTAGAGCTCCACACACACACACACCCGGGGGGCCGCTCTCCGATTCTCAACCACCCGCTCACATACAAACGAGCCGATAATCCAGCTGTCAAAAAGTTGTACGAAAATATTTTCCAACCTCCCCTTGAATGCCGGCCAATTCTTGCTTGTCCGGCCCCTGGAGAATTCCCCCCCTCTTTGCTCAAGTTCTGATTTGTGTGTCAGGGAAATACCTTACTGCACGGTGCTACCCCTGAGTTGTTCAGGAATCTCGCTCACCTAGTGCTCTGACTCTCGCAGCGAGCTTGCTGCACGTCTGGAGACTCCACTCTGAATGCAGTCGTTGACCGAACCCGTGTACTTTCCGGGTTTTTTTTCTTCTGGCTGTTTTAACTCAAACGGCGATTGATTCACCCGCTCTACTTCGCGCGGTTTGACACTTGGTCACCTAGCATTGACACCTCTTGGCCAGTAGTCACCTCTTCGTCGCGACGAACGACACACACTTTGGTTACGGTCGCGCCAGCCACACTTCGTTTTGGGGTGTGGTACAACATCCACTTGTGCTCCACCACAGTCGGCACCGTTTTTTTTTTCCTCTACAACCGTGTTCACAATCACTTCCCGCACCGGGACTCCACTTTCGGGCCAATTTCGGCTAAATTTTTGTGCACTTTCAATCACCGTCGCTGCCCGCTGCGACCTGCTCTTCCTGCCTCCAAGAACACCTCTTTTTTCACGCTTCTTGTGCGGATTTTTCTTCACACTATTTCGACCTGCTCAAACACACTTGCTTGCTTGCTGTCGTGCTCAACCACCCTCACTGGTTACACTCGCAACACTGTACGCAACACTTCACCACAACACACATCCAAGCGAGCAGTTGACCCGACGACTTGCTCTGCTCTTGTTGCTCCGGAATCGTCGCTGGATTCGCTCTCGGTTCTCTTGGCCGCTGACGCTGGTTCTGCAAAAAAAAATAAAACGATACTACAGTGAGTGTTCTATTTATGCCAGTGGAGAGTTCGTGGGTGGGGATCACTGGTGTGTGATGGTGGTGGGTTCAGGAACTGGACGGGACTAGGACAGGGCAAGGACGGAGTACATTGGCGAGATTCTCCCGACAGTCGCGGAGGTTCGTTATCTCAGAGACTCGATGGGAGGATGAATGTGGATACCGTAAGGGGCTATGGATGCCGGAGTTGAATGGTTTTGTCGGACGAAAGTAAGCGTTTCTTGGGTTGGAATTTGAGTTGACAAATCCTGAGCAGTTGTAGTTATTATTTAACAACATTTCATGGAATTAAGAGACCAGAGTCGGTGGTGTACAAGGATATATGGCATTAGGGCAGAGGTGACAAAAGTTTTGTGGCCCGTGAACCCATTTTGAATGATCATTTAAAATGGCCCTTTGACCATTTGAAAACTGATTTCATAATTTTTAAATAATTTTTTTTAAACTTTTCTATTCTCATCTTTTTGCTTTTTTTTTCATATAAAACAAATGATTTATTCATATTTTGAACCCCATTATACGACACAAATATTTAAATCAATAATCTTACACATTGAATCAAGTAACAAGTAAATATTGTTTATTTCGTCAAAATTTTAATCAAACATTTTCGGAAATGTGCAACCAAACGTTCTAATTGACTAAAGTAGAAAACTGTTATAATATCAAAAGTATAAGTAATTCATAAAAGTCATAATTACTTTTTTTATAAATGAACCTAAAGCTCACTTTGCACTTAGAAACATTTCACCTCGGGATTCAAACTCATGACAGTTGGATAACGAATCTGATTGACTACCATCTGATTTAGGTGGACCAACATTTATTGAAATATGAGGAATAATTGTGGGAAAATCATTTCGCAACGATTTTTCATTAGATAAACTTTATTTGAAGACAAAATTACGTCGTTACATTTTTCAGAGTTTATTTCACCATTTCAAAATATTTAAAATAAATTCGATGATTGCAATGAAAACACAAGTGCATTGAACTTAATAAGGCTTTCTAGGCCCAATGAACTTCTCGTCACAGAGTCCTGATGCAAACAATGATCGAGCTAGAGCTGTCACAGCCCTGTTCAATATGTTGGCTGACATATCGAGCGGCCAGTCAAAAAAAAAACTTTTGCTAGAAAGAGATAGCAAATCTGAGGCAAACAAACCCCCAGCTGCCTTTTAAACATGCTTTGAATGTGTTGGTAAATTTCTGACTAGAAAGACTTATACACCTTTTTGTGAAATACCAAATAAAAATCAATGAACAAAACTGTAAATTTTTGTTTTCTATTATTTTTAAATGCCGACAATTTATAAATAAACCGTTTTCCACATTTGGCTCAAATGCTCATTCAATCTTCAAATTTGGCCCGTCATCCAAAAACTTTGGGAACCCCTGCATTAGGGTGTAATATCAAAAACGATTTTTTTAGTACTTTTCAGATGCCGGATACTACAAATTTGGCTAATAATGATATCCGGATCTATCATGCAATGCGTTGTTGGATAGGTAATCGAAAACTTTTCCTAGAAGTCCAAAATATCAAAAATCTGACAACCTTAACAAATTTTTGAAGTACTTAAGTAACAACAACACTATTTTTCTAACCGGATCTCAGATATTATATAACTGTACTTCTAGAAAGTTTTCATTAACCCAATAAAATTTTATCGTGTTAGTGATGTCTTATAGGTTTTGATCCGGGGAACAACTTTGTAGAACATCGCAAAGCGCTAGGAATTGATTCCGAAAAGATACAGGTAAATTTTTTGAGCATGTTTTGAAATTTTGCCGGAAAAAGTAAATTCCATAAAACATCTTGTATCTTTTTGCCAAAAAACAAAAAAAAATAAAAAATAAAATTCCGAGTGACGGTTTCCAAATTTGAATTAAAAAATTGTATTAAAATGCATCATACATCTGACAAGTTGTTTTGCAATTTTAAGTATCCAAATTATTTAAATATTGAAGAATTTTTTTTTCCGGAAAAAAGTTTTTGCTGTACTGTAAACTGTAAATTGGAATTTCATAAAAAATCAAAATATTTTTCTACGATCCCAAACATGCTGAATATGATTATCACTCTTGGTATCAATGCAGAAAATCAGACTTATATTTCTATTGCAATTTTATGTTTTTTGAGATGGTTTTCGTCGGCTTCGTGGAAGGCCTCGTACGCGTTGGCTGTGTGCAGTCGACGAAGATGCAAGAGCGGCCAACATTGTGGGCGACTGGAGACGAGCGGCCCAAGATCGAGCATTCTGGAAATCTTCGATTAGTTCAGCTTTGGGTCGATAGACCTGTTGCTGATAAAGTAAAGTAAGTAGAGATGGTTTTTTGCCCCTTGATATTTCGGAGCAATTTTGGGTAGGAGGGGGAGGGGGCGCGACATACACTTTGAAAAATATTTGCAACGGCCTAAATCAAGGTAAGGAAATAGATGTGAATAATTTTATTTTAAAAGTAAGATTAGAAATTTACCAAAACATCGTTTTTTTCGTCTGTGGTCTCTGTCGAGAGTAGTGGGGACAAAAAAGAGTTTAATTTGACATTTGAAGCCTTTTATTCTTTTTTTTTTTGCAAAAGAATCAAAAAAATGCTAAACGTTAATGCAGTTATGGTTCTGACAATAATTTGATAAATATTAATGAATTGATGAAATTATAAAAAAAAAATCCTCAAATAAACTTTATGCAATATACTCTAAATAGTTTAAAACATTTTTTTTTTCAATGAAATTTCAAATTTTGTCAATTTTGAGATTGTCCTTTATTTTTTCGAGACATTAAGAAGTTGTATTCAAACAAAAAATTGAAATAGTTTGAAAGTTAGTTAACCATAATAATGAAAACATTCATAAAAAAAATTCTTTAAATACTCCAAAGTGTCATGTTTTTTTCTGGGTTCGAATTGGAAAACGGACGGGTATCGCTAAGAATGCTAAGCTACAGCATTTTAAAGTAAGGACTCAGGGAGACGACTCCTACACCTGGACTGAGCTAACGACCTAACAATTCTAGAGTTCTTTTTTTTTAAGGACCTATAAGCTATTGTCTTCCATATATTTATAGGACCTTTTAAAAAAAACTCTGGAATTGATCGTGTCAAGAATATGTGTTTATTGTAATTTTGTGTCAATTCCCATTTTTTTTCCTTGAATTATGATTGATTGCCATGTTTTGAAACAATACAATAGCAATCTATTACACAGAACAGCCCAAATTAGTGTTTGACTCGCACTTATCCTTGAAACACAATGAAGGTAAAATCAAATTTATGTTACTGCAACGCCAATCCTAAAACAGATTTTCAACTATCACACCATGTGAAATCAGCTCTCTTTTCATCAGACTTCTCCGCTGTTTGTGTTTTTCAATCCATCAGTCTTTCGTCACATTCCACACGCAATCCAACAAACCGACCCCCTACGGTACACAACACTTTTCATTCTTGTTCGCCACCACCACTCTTGACGTCGTGCATGTGCGTATGTTCAGGTTCATACACGCCAAATGGATGCTGGACACACCACAAGTTCGAGAAACCATTCACGCAAAAGGCGAGAATCGCCACGCCACACCAATACACTCAACCAAAGGCAGCTACGGCGAGTGCGACACCAATACACACCTACAAATTTGCGCTGCTCCGCCGTGTGTGTTGCTTCTCTTCTTCTCTACACACTTTGGGGAATATCTGACGACTGCTCTGGAGGAGCCGAGGGAGTCGAAGCAAAGTAGGACAGCCTTTTGCACAGTCTCGCGCATCCGACCGAGGATCGGGATCGGGATCCTTCCGAGGTGCAACCAACTGTCCGATGAAAAATTTATGACACTGCTGCTGACTGCTGATGGACCAAAATATGCTGTCACACATACACACACGCGCGCGCGGATACGTTCAGGCTGTGCCACTCACTGACCTGCTGGGCCAGCCAGAAGTATTTGGGAGGAGATGTACACCAAAGGAAAAAGAATCTATCAATGCACAGCGAATCACGGAGACACCTCACGCAAAAGGTTCGACGGCACGGAACGACTCTCATCTACTGACTGAATCGTGTGGAGAAGGCCGTCTGCTACGTTCCCGATTCGACTGTGAATCAAGAGCGAGAGCAGGAGAGATGGCACCAATACATGCGCAAACCGAAGAGAGAGTAATGTGAGAGAAAGAGAGCATTTCGTACGCATACCATTGAGAAATTGCGCTGGTGTGAGTGCGATCGTAACGATTTCGCCAATACTAGTGCAGTTATTTTATTACAGAAACGTCAAAACATTGAACTTAGAGATGCTAGCGGTGCCGATTAGTTGAGCTAGTGACCACCAGGGGTGGAAGTGATCAGTCAAATGGACGGTTTTACAGACAATGACGGTGGCTAATAAGTAAATACAAATAGTAAACACAACAAAATAAAAACAAACAAACAGAACTTTTGCTGACAATTATAGTCACACAACTGCCCCCTCATCGGGGTTACTTTCACACAAACATTAAAATTTACCTTATGTTGGGATGAAAAGACTTGCCAACATTGAATAAAACTTATTTGAAATATGAACAAGTGAATGTAACTTTTAAATTTAACGTTCAAGACTTTCGGACAATCAATGACAACAATATCAATTGAGATCAATTAACTACATAGCTTTTTATTAAATACAGTTCTGTTTAAAGCTCCATTCGATGGACTGATTCGGAATGGACAGGATGAAAGTTGGTTACAAAAATATCAGCCTTTTGCGATTGATAACTTTTTTTCCCTATAGTTTAATCTATCAGACACAATAATTGTTTTAGCGTGTGTTGTAAAGCGCTTGAAACTAAATTGAGCTTATGCTAGTGGTGCCTCTTGGCTTTCGCTAACCGGGTCCGGTGATATCGGCAGATGACTAGTGCCAGGATCGGGCCCGGCATTGTTTTCTCCTGGCAGCTCGATGTAATCGGTTCGTCTGAGGAAGAGGTAGGGTAAAAGAGAGCAGTTTGTGGTTAACCGTGATTGAAATATAATTGGATTTACTGAACTGAATGATGAATTTATTCCGAGAATCGTACGTGTGATGGATTTTTTGTACACGGAGAAAAAAGAGTTCCCAAAATCGTGAACAAGCGTTCATGAAAATGGGAACCACGAACAAAGTGTTCAAATTTCATGGTACGTTTTTCAAAATCGTACCATGGGATTTGAACACTTTGTTCGAGGTTCCCATTTTCATGAACGCTTGTTCACGATTTTGGGAACTCTTTTTTCTCCGTGTAGTGCTTATGATAAAGGTGTTAGTTTTATTGAATTATAAGAAAAATGAATACATAAAAAATACCTGTTGTTTGGACCTAGAAAATTGATTTGATTTGTGTAGTAAACAATCGTATTTTTCCAAATTATTTTTTTAATGTTATAGTTAAGGATCTACTATTCATACAATCATACAATTCATACAAAAAAAATATAAAAATAAAGTATTTTAAGAGAATCTTGAGCCCTGCATCCCAACCGCCACTGCTAGCCACGGAAACTACACAGAAAAAAAGTTTGAAATTACTCGACACGGAAATTATGGATCACATGTAAACTTGGTTGATGTAAACGTAAGATTCCACGTAAACATCGGAATCACACGTATAATCATGTTTTTACGAATGATTTGTTGGAAATTTACATTAAAACGCATTTTGCAAAAGTAGGTATTAAATCATGTGAGAACTTTCAATACTAAATCCATACTAAACTAATCAATAAACATAATGACGGGTGTGGATTACGGAAACGTTCATAAATCAGAAATGAAGATATTTTTTGCATTAAAAAAAAGTTATATTTTAAGTAATTATTAATTAATTTATCTTTAGCAAGTATCACATGACCAAAAATATCAAGCTAATTTGGGAGTTGCCAAAATCAGGAAAAAAATAAGAAATTGTTGCCTAAATCGGGTGTTGCCAAAAACTGGAGTGCCACTGCATTTGATTTCAAATCGAATTTGCAATCGTATGGTATTCTGCACATTAAAAAAAACACCTTTTTTGAAGAAACAAATTCAAAATTCATTTCTAACATTTGGAAAGGACCAAAAAATTAAGACTATTTTTTTTTCTTTTCGTTCCGATTTGGTTAAAATTTGGAATGTGAGTTCCTTGTCCAAAAAATAAGATTTCACAATCAGTCCTAGCTGGTATAGGGTGGCCCAAAAAAGGCATTTTTCGACGATTTTCGCAAAAAAAAACACTTTTTAAGATTTTATCTCCCGATTGGCTGAATAAGTTTAAAAACCCGCATAAAAAAGTACCATATAAAAACTTTTTTTCATATGGTAATTGAACTTTAAACTATATTGTTACTACCATTTCCAAAAATGTTTGACTACTATTTTAAAAATGGTATTTATATGGTTGGCATGAATTTTTACTATCTCACAAATGGTTTAACCATCTGGCATAAGGGTGGTTAGCAATGGTAACCTTAAAAAACTCAGTACTATTTTCGTCAAAAAACTGTTTGTTGTATGGTAAATAAATGGTTTAAGTACTATTTGGCAAAAAGTAACCTTAAATCAAACAGTTCACAAATAGTTTAATATAGTTAAATTTTAATTTTGGGAAATTGAAAAAACGATTTCACAAATAGTTAACATTTCTCAAAGTGTCATTGTATGATCCAATATGGTAATCAAATGGTAATTTTTTATCCGGGAAGACAACTTTAATTGTAGATTTGGAGGTTGTTTTGAGATTGGGATCTGCAAATATATTTTTAATGTTTTCAAGGATGTTTTACGAAAAATGCCCAATTATGAGACATGATTGTTTTTTTAAATTGTGATCCACAATTTTTGCTGGAAAGCATGGTGCTTCAAGTTCGATGAACTGAAATCCGATAAATTATGTTCATAATCATATTTCAGATTCCTGTAAATTTATATAAAGGAACTGTAATATTTATTGTAAAAATTTGGTAACTCTTAACATATTTGAGCAATTCCATGCCAAATAGGGGATCGGTTGAACCGAACCCTCTTCGATATCAATGAAACGTAGTAGACATGTTATCCTCGGCTTATAAAAGTCACTTTCTCGCGAGAATGACATTTGAGAAAGGCGTAAGTTATTTAAATATTTTTGAATTTTGTAACTTAAATATTGCTGTTTCGCGGATCCGCTGCATCGTAATTTTTTTTTTCTAGATTTTCGTAATTGAAATTCTCAACTTTTGGTTCCTAGACATGTATAGGTCATTGCGGAAATTTTCGAGTTATCGCAGTTTCAGTGAAAAAAGTTGATTTTTTCCTGTTTTCGTAATTTTCTTGTATTTGCGCGCGGCGCGTCGAAAAACCCTGATTTTATTTTCAAAAAATCATATTTTGGAATCCTGTTAATGAACCGCGCCCATTTGATTTTCTTTTTTTTTTGATATATTATGCAAAATTTTCTGAAAGGTCCGTTAAAATATTTTCAGATATAGGCTCTTTGGTGCAACTGACTCCATTACATAAAAAATGGGGCATAACATGTTTACAAAGTTTCATTGAAATCGGAGGGAGTCGAGTGAAAAAGTTCTGCACAAAATTTGTCAAAAACTACAACGAATTATGCAAACTATGAGCATGAGCATGAGAGACCACCCATGGGTGTCCTTGTCCGTTGCTGAACAACTCAACTGATCATACGCATCAACGATCTAGTGATATTTCTTTTATCAACAGCACGTATGAATGCGCTGAAAAGATAAAACATCAAGATCATCAAAACTAGAGCTGGAAAGAATAGGTAACAGTCGTTGGCCACCAACGGTGCCCGCCATGTCAGTTTGTAGATCTCGAGGGGATAGGGCAGGAATGTTAGTTAGCACAAATTGCTACCAAAGGTGGGTTCTATACGATATCCACACCCACACGTGTGCCGGAAATACTACTTCTATGTTTATAGGGTAATGGATTATTCTCAAGGCAAACAATCGGATGCTGCTGATGAGACAATTCCCGTTTATTTGCTGTTAAGTTTTATTAGTGGTTATATTCTTAGACAGCCGGCTGTGGAAAGATATAACCAAAATAATATGAAATTGTTGGGACAGATTTTAAACAATCAAAAAACGAATCGAATCAACTGCCAGATTCTTCAAGACCGAGCGCACAGAATGATATAGACAGAACCGAAAAAAACACAACAAGGGAGAAAGAATACGACAAAACGGTGCAATGTGTTATCGGTTGAAATTTTAAAAAGCTTAGGCAGCCAGCTGCGGAAAGATACAATGTCGAATCGAACGCGTGCCAACGCGTGCCAGTATGTTTTTACTGTATGTACAATTTTGATTACGCGAGCTAATTTCAAAAATACTTAATAAAAGATACTTTTCTCTTCATAAAACGGATAGTTTGATGAGTTAATAATAAAACTGCTAGTTGGAATAAATTATTACGATCAACCAATTTGAACGAAAAGAAAATAGGACACCACGTAAACGTTTGTGATGAAATTAAAATAATAAATTAAACGAACTAAACCAGCGTCGTGCCTTCCGATCAACGATGATAAAAGAAGGACTTATCACTGCTAGCAAGATATAAAAGGCTCCGAAAACACGATGCAGAGCAACCGAGAGTTCCCGCTACTCGCAATTCGACGCTGTCGTGCTATCATGTGGCACTCGGCATTTCGACGTTTCGAGAAAAAAACCGTTTTAATGTTTGACCTTGAATAAACAAAAACTAGAGCACGCAATGTAAACAATAACAAACAAGTTTTGTTTGGCTGACCATTCTGTGCATTGTCGCGAAGTTTGGTAGAAGTTGGTTGCTGGAGTCCCGAGTTATAATTACAAATGTTTACGGTAGTCTAACTTGTACGTGCGTCCAACGCGTTCTAACCTGAAATTCCTTTGGCCAGTTGTCGCACTTTCATAAATTTTCAGGGAGTGACATGATAGCACGATAAGATTGAAACTATGAATGCACGGAGTTTTTTCGGTTTTTATTGAATATCTCAGGATTGAAATCGATTTTTGGAGATCTGTGAAGGTCAAAAGGTGAGGCATTGATAGCTGCACAAAATGGCGTTCTTTACTCAATTTGGCCCAAAATGCACGTACGACAAGTTAGCACGACGGCGAGGAATTGATTCCAAACAGCAGTACAAAGGAAATGGAAGAAATGAAAATTAACGCGAAAAAAACAGGACTGCGCGTCTCCACAGGCACCGCACTATTCAACAACGAATTACGCAAACTAGGATTAAAAAACTGTTATTCATTATGTTCATGTTTAAATCTAGCATAAATCAAATAAGAACAAACAGCATATTTATCATCGCATTTATTAAAAATTTCGGATTTGCATTCGGAGAAATTTACCCATCAGTATTTTTCAGATTGTTATACCCAGGCTTTCCAGGCTATAGCCAGTTTAATATTGATAATAACTATAATAAAAAAAAACTTCAATCAAAACACAAACTAATAGTAGTATATTTCATACGATGAAAAATGGTTTCACAAAAATATGGAATTTCAATCACAATCGAACCAGAAGCCGTCGTCGTCGTACGATCGTCAACAGGGTTCCTTAACGCATAGCTTGCAGTACAGTATAGTTTAGTACGTATAATCTATCTACACAGCGCGCACGGTGGCAGACAAGGCAACGAGAAAAAGCAGCAGACTTTTGTACCAGAATCAGGACTTTGGCTCTGGCCTCAAGGTATGCTGGCCTTGCTTCCGGCAGCGGACTCGGCCGGATAGGTACTGTTGCTGGACTCTTCCTCCAGGGTTTTGGGATCCGAACGGTTTCTGGGGAGTCAATTGTTTGCGGTTATACGTGGAATGAGTAAAATGAAACCAATTTTTGTGATTAGTGGTTTTGTTATTTTTTTAAAACTTTTGTTCATAAATTAAAAAAAAATGTTGTTATAAATAAGATTGGTTTGTGTGTTCATGACTTTGTGTGTGGTGTTGAGTGGTGTTTGCTGAAGATTTGTACCCCCATGCATTCGAACGAGAATTGTGTGTGTGTGTGATTTGTTAATCCGTGTCAGTGCTTGTGGCTGCTGCGTGAGGTTGTTTTAGTAGGGTTTCTAGGTTAGATTCTACAGTGTCAATTGTTCGCTTGGGCCGTCTGTAAGGATTAATACATTTAATGTTTTGGGGTTAGAATTGGGAGGTTAGTGCGGAGGAGATTCTCGGAATAAATTTGATAGTAGATCGCAAGGCTCCGCTATACTTACTTGTACAACACGTAATGCTGCACGATAAACACGATGTCGAACAGGACCGAGAACAGCCCTAGGCCGAACTTGGTCGGATCGCCAAAGATGGACGCCCAATCGTCTGAGGATTAGAGAAGTTACAAGTATAAGAAATATCATTAACCCTAAGAGACTCTTGGATCCCTTACCATAGTTGTACGCGTTGAGCAGCATCTGCAGCATGCTCAGAGTACCGCCGGTAAAGTCGAGCAAGATGTTTTCAATGCTCCACCCGACCGTGCTCTTCCGCCTGAAGTTCAGTACCGCCTGCGGTACGTACTTGATCAGCGTGATCGCGAGCTTAATGTAGCTAAGCGTGTACAGGAAATCCAGCCAGTGCCACGTGCTCGTTCCAACGAGAATGCCAGCCACGACGATCACCGTAGCGAAGATTCCCAGGATTCCCTGGGCGGTGTACGAAACCCGTTGTTCCCCGCGCTGGAACAAACAAGATCAGTCAGAGATCTCCCCCTTGTAAGCAGGATCACGGTCAACCTACCTCGTAGATGAAGCACTGCACCACCGTGAGTAGTGTGGCCAGTGAGGCGTGTAACGAGAACGCCACATCGTTGGCGATCACCGGATTAAGCCCGCGCGGGTTCCGGTTGAAGTACTCCTGCTCGATGTGATCGTTCCAGTACATCGAGCAGTTGAAGATACAGTACAGCGTGTGCCCCAGCAGGTTCAGCGCCAAAAAGTCAAACGACAGTCCGACCACACTCTTTCGCCTGAAATTAATGATCATCTGAGGCCAGAACGAGACGGTCCACGCTACAAAGTAGACCCAACCGATCACGATCGCCACGTAGATCAGCGTGCCCGAGTTGGCGATGGTAATCCGAATGAAGGCCTTCGCGTCGTCGATCAACCCCGCCGGCAGGACGCGCCCGACCAGGTCGAATTGGCCCGGGGAGATTGCCGCCACCGTGACTTGGACGGCCCGATCGATGAATCCATCCGAAGGAGGCTCGACCGTTACGGAGGAAGGCGTAACCTTGACGAACTCCTCATGTTCGGCGGAGAAATTGAACAGAATGCTCTGCGTTAACCGACCTCGGAACTTCACCTCGATGACTTTGGTTTCATCCACCAGGATCGTTGCATCCTGTGGATCCAGCACTACAGTAGCGCCGATCGTGGTCTGCCCATTGACTGTGACTGAAGAAGAATAAACTTATTATACGCAATACCTCACCAACCAAGACCAATCTTACCTAAGGACAAAATACTAGATATTACGAGTATCACAATTGATTTCCCTACGTGATGAGACATTTTGCCGTTGATTCTTCAAGCTGCTTCTGCTGAACTACATTTAGGATTCTGAAACATAAAAAAGCTATCTTTAGAAGGTGCAACCTAATCGGACATCTCAAACAGGTTCGTTCTACGAAACAGGCACAATTAATCATCATTAAGAGTCACGATGACCGGCGTTTTTTTTTTTTTTGTATTGCCGAGGTCGTTCCCAGTTAAGATCGTGTTGAGGCCAAGGCAACTGATTCGCGCAAAATAGTTTCTAAACATCCCACAGTCATCACTCGAAAGAAACCTTATCAAATCCACCAACTCATGGAATAGCAGCGATCCTCGGGTCAACTCAATTTGCGCTGTTTTCTTACAAATTGTAAACAAATCATGATCAGTAGTACAATATTCAAAGCAAACAAATTTGCATAACTAATAAAGTCACACAGCGCGTAAATACGTACAACTAGCAATGAATTTCATTGACTTGGGGTTGCGCGAGAAAGAGCTTAGCTAATCCGAACCCGAATCACTTATCAGGTGTTTACTAATAAATGAAATGGAGAGTGCATCAATTAGTGCTGGCGCAGGGCTATTCAACAGTCCTACCGTGAGCAGTGCGGTACTGTAGAAAGGTTGTTTTGTCTTTCCGAACTAATCGAAGATTAGGTGTTAAATACCATCAATGGTAATCAGTAGCACTAACTGTGAAAAGCCGGCAGGAAAGGTGTTAAAACAATCAGGAAATTGCGCACGTGGTCGTCTTGGAGCATTTGGTTATTGTTTCACAAACTTTGTACTTCAACTGTCGCGAGTGGAAACATAAGTGCTAATAACTTTAGGCATTGACTTTTTTGACAGACAAAAATCACACTTTTTTCAAAATTTACTGCAGTTTTTTATTCGACTTTCCAGTCAGACTGTTGAATTGCGCTAAATAGCCATTTAAAAAAAATCATTTTTAGTTATGTTTAGAAGACATAAATTGCATTTTTCGAGCTATGGCACAAGTTGGTCAAAATTCATTTGGCAGTGTTGCCAATTTTTAGAAAAAAAATCGTAATTTTTAAAAAATGGGAAAAAGGTCAATATTTTTTTTATTTTCCTTTAGATGTAAGTCAAATTTGCATTCAAAAAGTAGAAAGGCCCTTAAGCTCTTATTTTTGACCATAATATGATATTATCAACTGTTAGGTGGATTTCAAATATTTTGAAAATATTTTTGATTTCGTAAGAACGCAACATTAAACGATGGTTGAAATTTTTGGAATTGAATATCAGGAATTTTTTTAATTTTTTTTGAAGATTTATTTTAAGAGATGGTCAATTTGATGGTGAGTTTGATGACCTTGTACAGGTAAAAAAGTCACATTTTTAACAAAAAAAAGAATTTAAAGTGTCGATAACTCGAAAACGGTGCATAATATCAAATTTTACGTAAGGCCGTTGCAAATATTTTTCAAAGTTTATGTCGCCCCCACCTTCAAAATCTGTTCGAAAAATCAGGGGACAAATTTTTTTTTCAAACATTTTCAAAATTTTAAAGGAAATAGAAGTCTAACCAACAGAAAACAATTAGAAATGCATTTTCCTGCGTTTAAAATCATATTTAGCATGTCTGGGATTGATTAAAAATATTTTAATTTTTTTTGAAATTCCACCGCAAAGTTTTTTTTCGGCGAAAAAAATTCTCTTCAATACTTTGATATTTTGAAAACTAATGATTGCAAAACAACTGGGCAGGTGTAAAATGCACTTCAAAATACTTGTTTCATTCAAATGTTGAGATAATGGCTTGTTGTTTAAATTTTTATATTTTGTTGCCCCCCCCCCCCCCCCCCCCGCCTCGACCCCGACCAGAGTCGAGGGACATAAACTTCAAAAAATATTTGCAACGGCCTGAAGCACATTTAAAAATATATTCAAAAATAGTTTTTCGACTTTTTCCAGTTTTTGTTTAATTTTGATTTTTCGAGCAATTGGCAACACTGCCAAATGAATGTTGATAAACTTGTTCCAAAGTTCAAAAGATGCTGTAATCTTGAGCATATCCAAAATGAGATTTTTCCAAAATTGTCAAATTGCGCAATTGCAAATTAACAGGTCCTCATTAATTCATTTTATAATATTGAAAATCCAACAAATGGTTTACTTCTTCTTAAAATAAAATTTAATTATTTCTATCAATTTTTATGCTTTGCAAAGCTGTATCACAGCAACTAATTGTCCGACCAATCGTTTTTGAAGATTTTTTTCAGAGGTAGACAAAGACGGATTTAAAAAAAAAAATATTAGTATTGTTCACCTAATTTAGGCTTGAAATACTTATATCTTATTGATTGCAAATTCAATTTTATTTCTAAGGTAAATTCAAATTTTGTTTCAGAAATTTCATTCTTTTTTTAATAGCTAAAAATTCAAAATCAAATCTTGACTTGGCTTGTATCATAGTATACTATGATTTAAGAGCGAGTTTTTCCCCAATGTGTAACAG
>NC_068937.1:102893380-103025272 GCF_016801865.2 Culex pipiens pallens | reverse complement strand
GTATGAGACAACTTTTACTTTCTTTGGATGATTTATATAACAGTTGTATCCTAATCTCGGACGTGATTACGTTGTAAAATTATCAGGCAGTGTTTTGCACAGTGAGTTATTTGTATTTTTGTATTTTTGTATTTTTATATTTTTGTATTTTTGTATTTTTGTATTTTTGTATTTTTGTATTTTTGTATTTTTGTATTTTTGTATTTTTGTATTTTTGTATTTTTGTATTTTTGTATTTTTGTATTTTTGTATTTTTGTATTTTTGTATTTTTGTATTTTTGTATTTTTGTATTTTTGTATTTTTGTATGTTTGTATTTTGGTATTATTGTATTTTTGTATTTTGTATTTTGTATTTTTGTATTTTTGTATTTTTGTATTTTTGTATTTTTGTATTTTTGTATTTTTGTATTTTTGTATTTTTGTATTTTTGTATTTTTGTATTTTTGTATTTTTGTATTTTTGTATTTTTGTATTTTTGTATTTTTGTATTTTTGTATTTTTGTATTTTTGTATTTTTGTATTTTTGTATTTTTGTATTTTTGTATTTTTGTATTTTTGTATTTTTGTATTTTTGTATTTTTGTATTTTTGTATTTTTGTATTTTTGTATTTTTGTATTTTTGTATTTTTGTATTTTTGTATTTTTGTATTTTTGTATTTTTGTATTTTTGTATTTTTGTATTTTTGTATTTTTGTATTTTTGTATTTTTGTATTTTTGTATTTTTGTATTTTTGTATTTTTGTATTTTTTTATTTTTGTATTTTTGTATTTTTGTATTTTTGTATTTTTGTATTTTTGTATTTTTGTATTTTTGTATTTTTGTATTTTTGTATTTTTGTATTTTTGTATTTTTGTATTTTTGTATTTTTGTATTTTTGTATTTTTGTATTTTTGTATTTTTGTATTTTTGTATTTTTGTATATTTGTATTTTTGTATTTTTATAAATTTTAATTTGCAACTTTTCATTGTTTTGAAAATAAGAAGGAAAAACTTTGTTACATTCCAAGCACTGGTTCACGAACAATCTGATTATTTATTGGAAAACCTCGTTATCAATATCCAACCTGGTCAGATTGCTGTCAATAAATTGGATGGTTCAAAAGTAAGCTCCATAATGAAAAGTAAAAAAAAAGTGTTCCATCGCTCGTAATAACCTCGTTAGAACGATAAACGCAAAGATAACGTCCCTTTGGAGATCACAAAAAAATCTGTAACAGGTCTGCGTATAATTTAAAAAAGACGGCTATACTCCGAAGGGAAAAAAGGGTTCTTTGCGTCGAGGCGAAAGTATTTTCGTCGCGATACCCCGAGGCTTATTTGCAGCGATAAAACTCGGCTCGTGGAGTCAGAACGGGTTTGTTAACTGGTTGGCCTACCCACCTACACTTCTGGTTGGTCCTAATAATGCTGTTATACCTGAAACCGTCAATTTCGGTCAATTTGATAATCTTCGAAATTTTGACTCAACAATGGAGCGAGTCCATTTTTTTTTTAAATTTTTGCAGGGTTGAAAATTATGTATTCAAATCCAATTCATTTTCGCAATGCTAACTACTAATTAGTAGTTACTCATTAGTCTAGTTAGTAATTAGACAAGAAGAACATCTTTGATTTTTTAGATCAAAACCCCTCCAGTTAACAGTACTACGCTCAGCGCAGCAGCAGCTCATAAATGAAACGTCGCGCCGCGCCGTGGAAAGTGAAAGGATGATAAATACCCCACGGGAGTTTATCTCCGGGTTTCCCGAGATGGTCCATTGGAGCGGGCCCCGAGGCTATTTATGCGGGAACCGAGTCTTCCTAACTTTGTGGGCAACTTCAATCCCGCACCGGTTAAATTCAGGTGCGGCAAAGGTCCTTTTGTCCAGCGGCAAGGGTTGTGCGGTTTGCAAAGAAAGGTCTTACCTTTTGTGAACAGATTACGGCGTTAAAGATTTGGGAGAAGTGAAGGTGTTGTTGAAGATAAGATAGGGTTTGTTGCTTTTGAATAGGATTGATTGGCTTTCGGGAAGAGAGGTCTTACAAGATGATTAGATTGAAATTCAAAATAGTTACATTAATTGATTGATTGGTGATCCAAGTTCATCAGAATCCATTTCATTCGATGCCATATGCTGGAGATGTTCCACTCAGTAAGAGTACACAGAAATTGCTATTAGTCATTATACAATAGACCTCACATGGTCCTGTGTCATGTCACATGTCACAATGTCAGTATACTGCAATCAATCATCCATGGGGAAGCGTTGAATAGTCGCTGTCAACTCTGGATCTCCAGCATAATGGGTTACAGCAAACAGTATGCTTTCGTTCAATTACACACAAACTGGTCAAGTTCCGGCCGCTCAGATTGCTTCAGAGGCAAAAAAGTACGACAACATTTCCCACCTGTTTTGTGAATGTCCTGAATGTCCACAAAACATCATCGTACGGCTGAGACTATACAATGTCTGCCGGGCGGTCATCAATCAACCGTAATGACATCAATTAACCAAGTCGGTGTCCGATTACGGAGCTGCGTCTCCCGTCCGACGGCGATGACCTCTCCGATGGGGGGATTATTTCGAGACATCATCGCACTCGTCTTGGATATCGAGAAGATTAAAGCACTGCCACTAATAATCATTATCATCGCCTTCGGTGTTATCGAAGCCACCGGAATACTTGGGATCTTTCTCCTGCTCACTCTTTGATGTCATCGCCACAATGAAAGTGAAACCTGCAACCCCACCCCCTCCCCGATAATGACCAATCATCTCAATCCGTGAGATTGTACACATCGAGAATTTGCTTTGAGCAGGGCGTAACTGTATTCGTAACTTGTTCGAAATAAGAAAAAGTTTGCGAGACTCTTCCAAAAGTGAATCCCGTCTTATTAAGATAGCTTAACGGTTGAAGCCAAAGTGTTCACGAGTCACGTCCCATAGATCGATGCCGGGCTGATGAGTTTGTAATCATGAGCTAACCGACTTGGCCAGGGGGCCAAGCGGTGTCGTGTCACTCTCGGTGGATGTCGTCTTTTTTTTATCTATCTCTCATAATTATTATTACTTTATGGAGGAGTGATTAGTGTCAATAAAGGGTGCATCGCTCCGTGTGTATTCAGTATTCAGTTGTGGAGTTTACTCATTAAATAAATAGGGCTTATTCAACTCAGAGGCTATGCAATACAAATGGGTAATTCTCCGCCAACTCACACAACAGTTGCCCCGACCCCTCTTCGATTTGCGTGAAACTTTGTCCTAAGGGGTAACTTTTGTCCCCGATCACGAATCCGAGGTCCGTTTTTTGATATCTCATGACGGAGGGGCGGTACGACCCCTTTCATTTTTGAACATGCGAAAAAGAGGTGTTTTTCAATAATTTGCAGCCTGAAACGGTGATTAGATAGAAATTTGGTGTCAAAGGGACTTTTATGTAAAAATAGACGCCTGATTTAATGGCGTACTCAGAATTCCGAAAATACGTAGTTTTCAACGAAAAAACACTCAATTTTTTTTAAAAAATTCTCCAATTTTCCGTTACTCGACTGTAAATTTTTTTGGAATATGTCATTTTAAGGGAAATTTAATGTACTTTTCGAATCTACATTGACCCAGTAGGGTCATTTTTTCATTTAGAACAATTTTTTTCATTTTAAAATTTCGTGTTTTTTCAAACTTTGCAGGGTTATTTTTTAAGAGTGTTTAGAGTGAATGTTCTACAAAGTTGTAGAGCAGACAATTACAAGAATTTTGATGCATAAACATAAGGGGATTGCTTATGAACATCACGAGTTATTGCGATTTCACGAAAAAAAGTTTTGAAAAAGCTGGTCGTCGTCGATCATGGCCTTTCATGGTCACCCGCGACAGACACGGACGACGAAACAAAGAGAAGCGCTAAAAGTAACTTTTTCAAAACTTTTTTTCGTAAAATCAACTCGTGATGTTTACAAGCAAACCCCTTATGTTTACATAACAAAATTTTTGTAATTGTCTGCGCTACAACTTTGTAGAACATTATTGCACTCTTAAAAATATCCCTGAAAATTTAGAAAAAACACGAAATTTTAAAATGAAAAATTTTGTTCTAAATGAAAAAATGACCCTTCTGGGTCAATGTAGATTCGAAAAGTACATTAAATTTATCTTAAAATGACATGTTCCAAAAAAATTCACAGTCGAGTAACGGAAAATTGGAGAATTTTTAAAAAAAATTTGAGTGTTTTTTCGGTGAAAAATACGTTTTTTCGGAATTCTGAGTACGCCATCAAATCAGGCGTCTAATTTTACATAAAATCCCTCTGACACCAAATTTCTATCTCATCACCGTTTCAGGCTGCAACACCTCTTTTTTCGCATGTTCAAAAATTGAATGGGTCGTACCGCCCCACCGTCACGAGATATCAAAAACGGACCTCGGATTCGTGATCAGGAACAAAAGTTACCCCTTAGGACAAAGTTTCATGCAAATCGAAGAGGGGTCGGGGCAACTTTTCCCGATTTCGTGTGAGTTGGTAGAGAATTACCCAAATAGATTCGAATTTTGATGGTGGAGCAGCGCGCTTGCCTTGCAGGATTATTCGTGTTTCGAGCGTCACTTTTTTCAGTGATTAGTGCTAATTTTATTGCCTGCTTCAGTCGATTGCCTTACAGAATTATTCGTGTTTCGCGCGTCCTTGTTTGAGTTATTGGTGTTAAAAAAGCCCTTCCTATATCATCGTTGATCAGAAGGCAGGGCGTTGGGTGAATTGTATATTAATCTTTCGAACAATGTGTAAAATTTTCACGGTGCAAAAGTTATTTCTATGGAATCGTTTATCGAAAGACACTGGTATTTTGGATTGTCGAGTTAATAGTGGAGCAAAATTTATTAGATTTACTAGATTTTAACCGTGTGTGAGTGTTCTTGTGTGTTAACCAGAAAGACCTTCCCATAGCATCGTTGCTCGGAAGGCTCGCCAACGGGTCTTTTATGAAAGTCCTCCCCATAGCATCTTAGCTCGGGAGGCCTCGAAAACCAATACCTTATCCGGAAAACAGAAAGTCGGATGTGTCGCGTTATAAAAAGATTTGGATTCAGCAAAAACGTTGCGGGGTGCGCGAGTGCTTTAGTGTTGAAAAAGACCTTCCCATAGCTACGTAGCTCGGAGGGCTCGACGTCAGGTGCATATGTGTTAAGTCCTCCCCGTAGCTCGGGAGGCATCGAAAAGCCATTACCTTATCCTACTAATCAAAAAACAATCACGTGATGCTTGAAGGAGATGCTGCGGATTCAACGGTCTCAAGCGGTGTCAACAGGTATATAGCGAAAAGCTGTATGCTTGATGAGTCTGCAACTTCAACTATCGGACTAACATTCCTACCTTTCGTTGAACTGCAGGCTTCTTGGGAGGGCACCGTTATTGACTAATAAAGTCGGGGTCTTCTGGGGTTAAACAGTGAACGGATGGTTGGCTCCCACTGATCATTTTTGAATCATTGTTTAACTTCAGCTGATCTGTCAATAACGGAGTAGCAGCTCATTGGCACTCAACCATGCTTATGCTCGTGCTGCTAATGCTCAGAGGCTACGCAATACAAATAAAACAAAAACATTTTGTCTTTGTGTTTATAATATAGCGATTCTCCACGAAAATCAGAAATGGATTCAAATTATATTTTTTTAATTTGGCTGCATTTTTTTTGGCTACCCTAAAGAGAGCTACTTTGCAATATTGATTCGTCTATATAATTTCCTCTCGTGTTCTGATAAAACCGAAGTAAAGAAAAAAACTATCGCATCAAAAAATTGGGATGCAATTTAAAGCTGAAATGTCGGCCCATTTTCCCATCCTGTGACGACATTTCACTCTTTCTCTCGATATATCGCGCCGGACACGCCAACCACCGCCACCGGGTGACCCAAATTCAGTCCACCTGAGAGCAGGGGTCGCTATCCGGAAATCAAATTATTACCCCCGTGTTTTGCCGCAGAATCGAAATGGTTGAAACCGTGTGAAATGGGATCGACGACGAAAGCTGTTCGATTTGTTTGCCACGCCAGGCAGGTAGGGGAATGACCGCTGTGGGTTCGGAAAAGGGTCGCGCAGATGATCTGACCCGTTTAAGGGGACTAATTTGTTGATTTACAACATCCTTGATTTTGGGGAATGAGGTTACATCCGGGATATTTGGGTCGATTACAAAATTAGGTCGAATAGTTGAGTTTCAAAGGAAAAGAGAAAGTTTGAGTTTGATGCCATTATTTTAAGATAGCTTAAATATTTATTTTTAATCAATATACTTGGTTACCAACATTTTTATTCATTTACCTTTTAAAATATGAACAAATTTCACTACACTGTAAGACTAATATGAAATTACAAATCATTGCATATGAAGCAACGGATGCACCGTCTCGGTGTCGTTGTCACCATCAACGGCTTAAACTTGTTTAACTTGCGAATTCACCTGTTAGAGAAACCAGTAACCAGTGCTGGCAAGCAAACTATGTGTGGCGTCGGTACGTCAAAGATCCGTTACAATTTCCAGACTCACGAGTTTCTGTATTTTCTTTGCCAATTTAAATATTCCATGACAGGGAACAAAATTCATTTTAAATTAAATTCTTTAATCAATCAATTTTCGAATATAAAAAATAACTAAAAAGCTAATAAATTGCAATCCTAAAATCATTAATATCAAAAGAAGTTATTTTTTGTTTAAAGTTTGCCAAATGCAATGGAATCACTTCCCTGAGTCAACCCGCCAAACTCGCTGATGCTGCTCTAGCAACGGTAATTGGCGGTTTAAAGTTTCGGATGTAAGTCATTTCAGTGTAAATGATTTGACAGTGCATACTCAAAAAATAAAAAATAAAACATTCTAGAGTCTAAAACAAAACTTGATAAAAAATGATGATATTGATTAAGATTTTTTTTTCAATTTATCGCTAAATTGTTAGATTATTTGTCATCATTACATTTCTAAGTTTTCAACAGTGCAATTTTAGTTGCCAATGGTTTCAAAACTTGAAGTCAACCATGCGCTATGATGGTGATACACGTTCATTGCATGGTATGACAAGTCGGTGTGAAAACCACATTTCTAAATTAATCTTTTTACCAGTTTGGAGCTCGACACGATGTGCAGATTACTTTGTTCAGGGTGTAGCAAAAGAGCATTTTTCCAAAAAAGCTGGAAATGGACATACATACACACATATTCATTTGCTGAAACATATTATTTTTTGAGTAAGTTAAAAGTCAGTCAAAGTCTTTCGCCTCGTAAGCAGTAGATTGGGGTTCAAATCCCGGCTCGGACCAACAGAACTGGTGATCTTTTCCCTTCTGGATTTGATTGCTTTGTAAAGGGAATCATCACAAGCTGGGCCTTATCACAACACCTTAGGGAAGGCGACCTATGGAATGTAAATGCGGCTCCGATACTCTTCATGGGTCAATTTACTTACTTAGTTTTACTGCTTTAAGCTCTTTTTAACATAACTAGAACCATACAAAAAAAAAAATCCTCAAGCAATGCCGAGCACTATGAGAACATTTTTTCGTATTAAATAGGGTTGTTTTTCTTTATCAAAATTGAATTATTTCGAAGAAACGGGTAGTTGTTGTCAACTGCAAATTTCCTCTGCAATTGCACCGATCTCTAACGAGCCTGGAGGTACACACAGCAATAAAACAGCTAGTAAATGTTTACCTTCTGTGATTGAGCACCGCCTATAACCTCTCTTGTTTTTCGATCCATGCCCAACCTACGTCAGAGTAAAAGCCATTTTCCTCCCAAACAAGTACTTGCAGCATTTGCTACCATATTCCCGGCACCGGACCTGCCTAATGGTAAACACCGGGGCGCAAAGATCAACCGAAAGATCAGGCCCCATTTGTGTCGTCCGAGTAGTCTATTATTTCCGAAGCCCTCCCTCGGGCCAAAGCGGAAGCCATTGATGTAGGCTGCTTCCAATGGGGCAGATCAAACTCAGGGAAAAAAACGGTATGAAAGAAGAAAAACTGGCGTAGAATGACTATCCCCAAGGGGTACACGAAGGTAAGGCAGTGCAGAAACGTTGCAGAATTTGTGCAACTCACTTTTATTGTAGGGGAAGGTAGTTTTGATTTGTTTTAAAATTAATTAAAAATAAAATTATTATTTTTTTTTATAGGTAACTCTACTACAAACTTCGATATACATTTATAAGAGCTATTTAGAACGCCGACAATCTTCCCATAAGTCAAGATGAGTTTATGCAAAAAACAGCTTGATGTCATGGGTTCAATTATATTGGTTCACCCGTTTTGTTGCACAGAGTCGCTGTGTCCACGTCCGGTATCCTAGGTTCCGGAGGTTGTACGCCAACGATGTAGAATGTAGAGTGTGAATAATTGAACCACCATTCCGCCATCGTCGTTGGCGTTCCGCGTCGTCGTTGGCTTGGATATTTGAACCAGCAGTACCGGGGAGAGGACACAGAATGAAGTGGCACAAAAGCTCCCTGGTTCATTATTGATTAAACGGTTCGTAGGATTGGAACAACGGAGTGCGAATATGGTGGAATTTGGCGCATAAATGCTTGCTATATGGTCCGGAAGTCGTTGTTTTGAAGGTAGACATGCGACGAGCGACCGTTTCGAGGAACAGTCAAATAAATTACTGGAGAATTTTTGCTTCAGATTTATGCAGTGTTTTAGAAAAGAATTTTCCATTACACAGTAAAAAAAAAACATGGTAATATTACAACTGGGAAGGGGGACAACTTTTATGTCAGAAAAAATGTGTAATTATACCTCTGAAAATGAGTAATTTTATCACTTTTCTAGTGTAATGTCACTTTTTCAGTCTAAATTGAGGTAAATTTACATCATAAAAGAGGTAATATTGAACCTTCCAAAATTACACCTTCCAATTTTACATTATTTTTTACTGTGAGTCAAATTATTTAGTAATTATGAACCCACTCTGAAGTAAAAATATTGTTTCTTGACTTGACTGTGTCTCTCATGCTCATGCGCATGCTCAAAATATTGTTTCTTGACTTGACTGACTTTTGTTCCGTGCTTTTTTTCTTTTTGATTGATTTTCCAGGAGTTTATTTTTCTTGCGGGTTTTGTAGAAATGAAAACCAAATCGGTTTTTAATACTTTTTTGTATACCCTTTGTTAAATTGCGATATTGATTTTATTTTTATTTGACTGTTTATTTTTTTTATTTTTTATTTTTTTTTATTTGACCTTAATTAAATTACAGTTGTCTCAACCGCAGCACCAAATGACTTGCCTTGACAATAAAATCAACCGGTGAATGGTGGAGATGGGAGCGGCTGGCAATGGTTTGTGGACAAACGTGGTTGAACCTGATTTTTATGGCAACTAGGGTGGTCTTCGATGACCTAGGGTGGTTCATATTCGTTCACTCTTATAAGATATGATTTTTTTAAAATTCGAATAGTAAGAAAAACAAAAAAGAAACATTTAAACAAAATTAAAATACATAACCTGTTTTAAATAGTAAAGCAGCTGAGGATATGATATCTGATTAGGGTGGCTCAAATTAATTAGAAAATAAAAAGATTAAAGATTTTATTCGTTAGAAAATGTATTTTAACATATTATTATTTCTCTACGTTTTCGTAAATCGACTTTTATTTGTATTTTTTTAATAGGATAAAACTTTCCATGCATTTACTATGTTAAAGGCTGCCATTTTGCATCATTAGTGGTTCTATACAAAGCTTTATACAATTTTGCCCATACAAAATGGGAATGTGAATATCCGTAAACATGATACATTTTCTTATCGATTCAGCGTCTTGAAAAAGTTGTAGGTTATGATTTGAACCCTTAAAAATAGTTTCAGGGAAAAATGCACACTGTGGAAATTGATATTTGAAGTTGATTTCCCAAATCTCTTATTTATGCCTGAAAATTTGTTATATTTGTTAGGAAACATCTTTCAGGCTAGTGTTCAGGTTTTGTTGTAAAACCTGGTACTATTTTTTAAATTAAATGCACCGTTATCATTATTTGCAGATATAATTTGGAAAAGGATCCTCGTATTGGCATACTAATTATACAAAATGACTCAAAGAAAATGCATGGAAAGTTTTATCCTATTAAAAATTACAAATAAAAGTCGATTTACGAAAACGTAGAGAAATAATAAAATCTTTTATCTTTAATCTTTTTATTTTCTAATTAATTTGAGCCACCCTAATCAGATATCATATCCTCAGCTGCTTTACTATTTAAAACAGGTTATGTATTTTAATTTTAAATGTTTTTTTTTATTTTTCTTTCTATGCGAATTTAAAAAAAAAATCATATCTTATAAGAGTGAACGAATATGAACCACCCTAGGTCATCTAAGACCACCCTAGTTGCCATAAAAACCAGGTTCGACCACGTTTGTCCACAAACCAATTTTACCTGCATTTGAGCTCACTAAGAGCAGTTTTGATACTGATTAATGCGATATTCATGTAAATTTTCTCATAGAGCATTGTACAAAATCTCATAAAATGACCATTTTTAAATCGCTGTAACTTGGGTTTAAGAAAAACCCTTTTGAGATGTTATATTCATATTAAAGAAGAAGTTTTAAGCTTTCAGATGCACCGCGGAGCGTATTTTTTTGTGTCCCCCTCGAAAAGATACAAACATTTGAAAAAGGCCTATTAAAAACTTTAAAAACGCTGTAACTTTTTACAAAATGAACTAGCGACTTCGTTGACATTTCAAAAGATGCGTATTTTTATGCTCTAAATATGTCCCAACGACAACAAAATTGCCAAAAATAATACAAAAAAGATACGCAATAAAAACACTTTTTTGATAGGCCACCCTACTGCTTTGCATATAAAATGCTGTAGAATGATCAGATTAAGAGATAGAGATTTGGTGTCTTCGACAAAGTTGTTTGAAATGGCTAGTACTACAATACTGCCGAAGAAAGTATACCTCTATCTCATCTAGAAGCGAAGATAGTTTTTGAAAATATTAGAAATTGTTGGACCACCCTAATATCGTTTTGACCAAAAGATGTAGAATTTCATTTTTAACAAATGCTTCTTAGACACCGAAGCTCGAAAATGCATCCCTGAAGCGTAAATAAATTATTCCTGCTAAATTTGCATTTCCGACCACTGTGCAATGGATGACTTTCGTGCTGCTGCCTGTCCTGATCGAGTAGAATTGGTTTTAATTCCCTTTAATCAATTTCTAAGCAACCTGGGCTGGACAATCAACACATATACATGACGAATTCCAGTCTGCAACCCACCCCAAGATCAACATTTCCAGGCGAATGCGATAATCCAGTTTTTAAAAAATCAAATGTCATAAATTGTTGGATTAATTTTCAAAAGCCGGATTTTAAAAATGAAACAAAACCAACAATTTTTTGTTGGTAAATTGCGCGATTCTATTTCATTGATTTTTTCACCTCAATCCTATCTGTTTCAACCTCAAAAGTAGTTACTATTCCTACACCCCCTTTTCATTTACCAAACCGTGCAGCAGAGGCCAATCGTCTGATCTCTCCATCCTGCAAGAAGTTCAATTTGGGGGCTCGCGGTCCAACACCCAATTAAGATGAATCTACCTACACACACACACACCCTGAACGCGAGCGCGGTTGCACCGTAAAATCAAATTTGTTAATGAAACCCGCCGATCTTTGACCGGGTTTTCCGGAACGGTTTTATGTAGCTGGGTTGAAATGAAGAGGTAAAGCCAAAGAAGTTTAACCCAACGCGTAACCCTCCGTTTGGACACTAGGGTCTTAAAGACTTGGACCGACGGCGGCGGCGGCGGCGGCAATCAGCAATCAATGATCCCTGCTGGTTGGCCCAGGTTTTGCCGGACGTCGTTGGGTTCGTTCACGAGTGATGCATGTACGAAGCCTGGTTTTATTTTTTCGAGGTGGAAGAGAGGTGGAACATTACATACCACATTCCCACATATAGCCGGATCTAGATGACGCGCGGTGAAAGTGAAAGAAGTAAGTAACAGTGAAGAAAATGTATGAATAAAAAACTTCACATTTGTACACAGACCCCGGTGGCGCGGCCAGTGTCAGAGTGTCGGGGTCCAAGATCGTGGACTTGTTGCGGTTGTTCGGAGAGGGTATCACACTCTTGGCGGTGGTAGTCCAAAGAGTCACGAAATGAACGTTGAAGATGTATGACTTCTACTTGATAAAGCAAACTGTGGATTTAAATAAAAACGCTTTTTTTTTTCATTTAATTGAAATATACTATTATATTGTATGAAAATTTAATTTTTACTTATAAAACTTATTAAAATTCAAATAAAAACATAAAGGACCCCATTGAAATTCATTATCATCACTCAGCACTTCTCCGAATTGCACACGTGCAGCAATACGCACGTGAAGGCAGCCCACATGTTATGAAACACGTTCCGCACCGTCGTTGGCGGCAGACGTTGTCGTCGGCGAGTGACCGGTCATTCCGGTGGCGTTCACCAGCAGCGTCGCCGAGTCGTGAGAAATGCGGAAAATTGTCTCTGAATGGACGTCCATACGAGAGTTTCCATCGAAGGAATACCTGTTGAACGGAGAGCCCTTTTTCCGGCTTTCTTTTATGATGTGCTGATGTAAAGTTGTGCAATCGGTATTTATGCAATATGAAAAGGAGAAATTGAAAAAAAAATGAAGCTGGAAATAAAAAAAAAGGTAAGGCCCTTTCAATTGTACAATTAAGTTAACCCTTTGTATTCTAATGACCACAAAATTCAACGATTTTAGAAGTGCAGTTTATAGAAAACAATCCAAAATTAATGTTCCCCCATTGATAGGGGGAGAGGGGGTAATATGCACCCCCGGGGCAAAATGCACCCCCTCTTTTTCTCGGTATTTGGAAGAATTGTCCGGGAAAAAAATCATAGAAATTGGAAGCTTATTATTGCTAAACCATGCTGGAAAAATTTGAGCTTCGTAGTATAAAATCAGCTTAAGTTATTTGCAAAACATAAAAATGTTGTGTTTTCATCTAATTTTCAATGAACTTTCATTTTGATTTTTGAACAATATAAAAAGCCTTTATTCATATTGTTAGTTTTGATGTAGATAGTTTTTGCCATAATCTTCATAATTCTGTAGATAGATGAGTCCAAAAACATCAAAAATGCATTTTTAATTAAATTTTCTACAAAAAGCGTAGTCGGGGCAAAATGCACCGCTGTGAAGCTCCTTTGTAAAAACAGCGGTGTCATCTAGTGGTGACTAGTGAAAACTGCTTTTACCCGGTGCATTTTGCCCCGTTGTTGTAGTGCATTTTGCCCCAATGTTGCGGTGCATATTGCTCCGCATGGTTCTTTGAAATGAATCAGAAATGTTTTTAGAAATTTGATATTTTCGAACAATTTTTTTAAATTGTTTTTTTAAGACTTTTTTCATATGGATGACGGAGAATAATAGTTGGATTAGAACATCGAACAAAATTCTTCTACAGTAATGCTGTAATGGTTGAGAAATCACAGTTTTCCCTTAGGGGGTGTATATTACCCCCTCTCCCCCCTACAACAACGAGGCAAAATGCTCCACAACATGAGGCTAAATGCACCGGGTAAAAGCAGTTTTCACTAGTCACCACTGGATGACACCGCTGTTTTTACAAAGGAGCTTCACAGCGGTGCATTTTGCCCCGACCACGCTTTTTGCCAAATTTAATGTTTTTGGACTCATCTTTCTACAGAATAGTGAAGATTATGGCAAAAACTATATACCTCAACAATTACAAGAACAATAAATGCTTTTTATATTGTCCAAAAATCATAATGAAAGTTCAGTGAAAATTAGATGAAAACACAACATTTTAAAGTTTTGCAATTAACTTAAGCTGTTTTTATACTACGATGCTGAATTTTTTCCAGCATGGTTTAGCAATGTTCAGCTTCCAATTTCTATGAGTTTTTCCCCGGAAAATTCTTCCAAATACCGAGAAAAGCAGGGGGTGCATTTTGCCCCGGGGGTGCATATTACCCCCTCTCCCCCTAGTGCATTTTGCCCCAATGTTGCGGTGCATATTGCCCCGCATAGTGGTTTGAAATGAATCAAAAATATTTATAGAAATTTGATATTTTCGAACAATTTTGAGGTTTTTGACTTTTTTCACATGGATAACGAAGAATAAAAGTTGTTTTAGAACATCGTACAAAATTCTTTCACAGTAATGTTGTAATGGTTGAGAAATCACAGTTTTCCCTTAGGGGGTGCATATTAACCCCTCTCCCCCTACAACCAAAGCGAGCGATGCACTGCCACAGCAGCTTGAGAGTCGCCTTGGTGGAAGACGATGAGATTTCCAAAAAAGTGTCCACGTGGTTTAAGGATGGTCACTTATCATTTAGATGTTTTTAGCCACAAATCAAAATCAAAATGATTGATTTCGCTTGCATTACGTGCATATTAGCATGGACATCATTTAAATCATTCATTTCGACGTCGTCGTGCTATCTTGTCGCACCCGCCATTTCGACGTTCCGAGAAAAACGCGTTTTAATGTTTGACCTTGAATAAACAAAAACTAGAGCACGCAATGTAAACAATAACAAACACGTTTTGTTTTGCTGACCATTCTGTGCATTGTCCCGAAGTTTGGTTGAAGTTGGTTGCTGGAGGCTCGAGTTATAATTACAAATATTTACGGTAGTCTAACTTGTACGTGCGTCAAACGCGTTCTGACCTGAAATCCCTTTGGCCAGTTGTCGCACTTACATCAATTTTTAGGGAGTGACAAGATAGCACGACAAGATTGAAACTACTTTCATATGAAAAGTGACAAAAAATTTCGAAGCTTTTTTGGTTTTCATTGAATATCTCAGGATTGAAATCGAATTTTGGGGATCTGTAAAGGTCAAAAGATGAGGCATTGTGAGCTGCACAAGATGGCGTTCTTAACTCAATTGGGACCAAAATGCACGTACGACAAGTTAGCACGACGGTGACGATTAATGAGTTTAAAACATAATTAAAACATTAATTGCGTAGCCAAACAACAAACCCGTAATATGCAAGAAAAACTGTAACATGTGAAAAGCGCACACATACTGTCACAGTTCGTAAAAGTGTCAAATGGACTGTAAATAGGGCCATACTCTCCGAGATTGCCGAAGTAACTTTAATCAGTTATTTTACTGATCTGGAGGAAGTTTAGTGATTGTTTTTGCAATGGGATTGTGCAATCCACCAACAAAAAAAAGCTAGGGCAGCGAATGACCAAGAAGGTTAAAGCTGCCAGAAAAAAAAATGAATTAGGGGGAGAGGGGGTAATATGCACCCCCGGGGCAAAATGCACCCCCTGCTTTTCTCGGCATTTGGAAGAATTTTCCGGGAAAAAATCATAGAAATTGGAAGCTTAACATTGCTAAACCATGCTGGAAAAATTTGAGCATCGTAGTATAAAAACAGCTTAAGTTATTTGCAAAACTTTAAAATGTTGTGTTTTCATCTAATTTTCATTGAACTTTCATTATGAGTTTTGGACAATTTAAAAAGCATTTATTCATATTGTAAGTGTTGAGGTCTATAGTTTTTTGCCAAAATCTTCATTATTCTGTAGATAGATGAGTCCAAAAACATCAAAAAATGCATTTTTAATTAAATTTTCTGCAAAAAGCGTGGTCGGGGCAAAATGCACCGCTGTGAAGCTCCTTTGTAAAAACAGCGGTGTCATCTAGTGGTGACTAGTGAAAACTGCTTTTACCCGGTGCATTTTGCCCCATGTTGTGGTGCATTTTGCCCCGTTGTTGTAGTGCATTTTGCCCCAATGTTGCGGTGCATATTGCCCGGTATGGTTGTTTGAAATGAATCAAAAATGTTTTTAGAAATTTGATATTTTCGAACAATTTTGAGGTTTTTTAAGACTTTTTTCACATGGATGACGAAGAATAATAGTTGTTCTAGAACATCGAACAGAAGTCTTCCACAGTAATGCTGTAATGGTACAGAAATGACAGTTTTCCCTTAGGGGGTGCATTTTACCCCCTCTCCCCCTAACAACAACAACAACAAACAAAAACATATTTCCGGTGGTTGGAGATCAGGGGGACGGCTCTCATTCGTGTGCTGAGCGATGAAAGCCGTGACGCTGAGTGTCAAGAAGCGGTAAGCAAAAGTGGTGAAAATTTTGGACCTAATGGGCAACTAGCAATTTGCCAAGAAAAAAGTGAAGAGTGGTAGGTATATTTATTGCTTTATTTCTAATTTAACCCAACCCCGCCTTAAGACGGGCTTCGATTTGAAAAATCGTCTAAAATCAATTTTTCAACCAATTTTTGATCTTTAAAAAGCAACAAGGAAGGAAAGAAGAACTCTTAAAATTTTAGATCATTTATGGGTTGGAAGTTTTAATGTTTAATGTAACTTTGCCAACGTTTTTAAAAATGTAGTTTTTTAGGGGTCAACTTTGGCTGTGTTTTTTTACTAACATTTCTACTATTTAAATGATAATGGTGCCATTTTATAGCAGAAAATGTAAAAAACAAGCAAAAAATTGAAAAAGTGACTGTAAAACCATGAAAAAATTAGATAGGCAAAATGTAATGATAGGAGGTGGTAGAATAGGCCAAATACAACCAAAAACAAACATAAACTTAACAAGATAAATGCAAGTTAAAATACTAAAAATTAAACAAGAAAAACATAAAAGAAGAGAAGTAAAGTTTTTCGTAGAACAAAAGTTGCTCAATATGACCTCCTAAACACGGGAAAAATAAAAATTTTCGAAAAAAAATTTGCGCAGTAGAAAGTTAAGAGAAAAAAGTGAATACTTCTAGCCCACGTATCATTTTCAAGTGGCAGATTCCTGCCAGATGTGGTAAAATGCACAATTTTGTTGAATCAAGTTTGGTAGACCCAAAATAGGAACTGGACCCAAAATAGGTACAAATACCCTATTTTGGCAAGTGCTTTTGTTTACTCTTTCTACTTACGGGGAGAGGGGGTAATATGCACCCCCTAAGGGAAAACTGTGATTTCTCAACCATAACATCAATTCTGTGGAAGAATTTTGTTAGATGTTCTAAAACAACTATTATTCTTCGTCACCCATGTGTAAAAACTCTTGAAAACCCCTCAAAATTGTTTAAAAATGCATATTTCTAAAAATATTTTTGATTCATTCCAAACAATCATGCGGGGCAATATGCACCACAACATTGGGGCAAAATGCACTACAACAACGGGGCAAAATGCACCACAACAATGGGGCAAAATGCACCGGGTAAAAGCAGTTTTCACTAGTCACCACTAGATGACACCGCTGTTTTTACAAAGGAGCATCACAGCGGTGCATTTTGCCCCGAAAACGCTTATTACATAAAATTTAATTAAAAATACATTTTTTAATGTTTTTGGACTCATCTATCTATAGAATAATGAAGATTGTGGTAAAAACTATATAAAAAACACTTACAATATCAATAAATGCTTTTTATATTGTCCAAAAATCATATTGGAAGTTCAATAAAAATTAGATCAAAACACAACATTTTAAAGTTTTGCAAATAACTTTGGCTGTTTTTATCCTACCATGCTCAAACTTTTCCAGCATAGTTTTACAATGTAAAGCTTCCAATTTCTATGATTTTTTCCCCGGAAAATTCTTCCTAATATCGAGAAAAGCAGCCCCCCCCCCCCCTCTCCCCGTAATAAAATCAAAAAGATCGACATTGCATTTTTCAACTCTGCATCGCAAAGCGGGTGCCAAACGTGCCGGCGGCAGCGCTCGTGGTCACCACGCACGTACAACTCTTGGGTGCTTTCTTCGCACCACACAAACTCACACGTACACGCACACGCACATATGCTCCGAAAGCGGATCTCGGTAGTTCGTCGGTGGTGGTCAAACGGACCTCCATCTGCTCCGGCATGGCAACAGGGGCGAGGAAGAATGCAGCCAATGAAAGAAAAAAAAAAACAAAATAAAACTTTCGCTTTCAATAACAAGATCGATAATTTTTGCACTGCCGGCGTGGTGCCAAGCCTCTTTGCGCGGGGCAACCAGACAATCAGGATAGGGTTATTTCACTGTGGGATTGAAAATCGGTCAACATTGATTGAGTTACTTCTTTTAGTGACGAAAATTTTAGTAGACTTTAATGTACAGCTTAAGAAATTGTTCTTCTCGTTTTTGTATTTTTTTCGCCTAAGAAGGCAAAAACAAGGAATGACACAACCTTATTGAAAAGTTACACTTTTTTATATGCACTCCGTTTGATTTAAACCGGTTTAAGTTTTTATTATTATTCTAATCTTAGATTGCCCCTATTCATCCCGTTGTTCACAATCAAACTTTTTATCAGCTCATTTATGTGAGCAAAATTACAAATCTCTTAAAGGTGCAGACCGAATGAGACCCAAAGATGTTGGCCAAAGGCTTAAATCCGTAACATGCAATAAAGGAAAAAAGAAAGCAAAAAAAGTCGCCCAATTAGATGCTAATCTGGATGAGTGCAAATTAGCCGTATCGGCAATTCCGCTTACTTTTGCAAGTTCGGCTGTTCGTTTCTTTCGTCGAATTAGCTGGCTCGTTAACCCTATTGGGTTAATTAATTCATCGTTAGTGTGTCGGTGCCGCCATTCATAAATCACGACGCTGCGCTGCGCGAGCAAAGATGAATCAAATCGGTGGACAAATAGCGGAATGTGAAAGAAAAAGCTCATCGAAGAAGAAGAAGCACGAAACAAAAAAGCTCATCGTTCCGTTAATCTGTCGTTTTCGACCGCGCGCGCCAAACGACTTTTGTCAAGACGACGCGCGACAAAGTCATTGTCAGGGTTGTGCTTTTCTGTCTGTCAACTTTGTGTTGTTTTTGCATAATTCACTGTGTCAACGTTGGTGGCGCGACTCCCCGCTCTGGCTGGGTGGTAATTATCCGTGAAATATTCAAATTGCATTGGTCTCAGGAGGGTGGGAAGAGGACGACAAAATTATGCAAAGTGGCTTGGCGGCTTCTCCGCAGACTGCTGCCACAGAAGCCAGTTGATTATGCGATTAGCTACTTCACACCGCCTATGACAATAGCCGTTTAAAGCATCTGGAGGATGGGGCCGTAGGAAATTGCAGTGATGGCATGGTCTTCAAGGTTAATGATTGTTTTGTTGTTTGTTGTTTGTTGTTTGTTGTTTGTTGTTTGTTGTTTGTTGTTTGTTGTTTGTTGTTTGTTGTTTGTTGTTTGTTGTTTGTTGTTTGTTGTTTGTTGTTTGTTGTTTGTTGTTTGTTGTTTGTTGTTTGTTGTTTGTTGTTTGTTGCTTTGTTTTAAATGTAGATGGCATCTTAAAAACCAAGCAATACAAACTTGAAACGTGTCTAATCCACACTAATCCGGAAGTTTATCTAGAGACCCGTTTCTTCAGCACGTCCCAGTCCAGGTTGCAATTTTTACCCCAAATCGCGATCAATTTCTCTAGCTCGCAAAAAAAAACAAAAACTTTAAAGCTTTCAAACCAGGTGGCAAAAGTTTCGACCCGAAAGAGCCGGTACGCGCGCCATAAATGCCACAAAACGGATTCTGCTGCTGCTGCGCGGATAAAATCGTTCGCAAAATGGGAACAAAAAGGCAATAACCTACACGCTCCAACGCCACCGTTGTTGCCACCTTCCCGTGCTCCGTGGCTGGGCCAGTTGGTCAGCCAGTGAGGTACTATATGCCACGGAACGGAACACACGGTGCTCAGGTTAAGCTGGCAGTTATGAAATTTGAAAAATCTGTAAACTTTTCTGGAGAAAAATTACCTTCATTTTCCTCGTTCCCGAAATAAAATCATATAAAGTTTTTTTTTCTATATAAATTAAGGTTCAACCCTGCCTGCAAAATAAAAATATTTAAAATTGCATTCCACAGTAGACCCACCAGCGATGACCAGCATGGTAATGATCCTAAATACGGGTGCCGTCTCTGCAAGTGAGAGCAATAGATTTTTTTCAATAATCGATTTCCAATAAAGCAGCACATGATACGCACTTTGAAGGGGAGCGCAATTGAAAAGCATTTTACTGCCGTTTCATTGCGCCCAGTGATGATGGAAATTGCACGTGAATGGAAGATTGGATGTCTTATGATTGCCAATCGAAACATATCCGACATGGGGATTAGGAAGTAATTGAAAATAAAATACACTGTAAAACAATGGATATACTTTTATATAGAAGGCTGTTAAATACAACATTGACTTTTTACGAACATTAAAGGAAACACATTCCAGTATATTGGTGAATTCAAGTTTTAAGCAACTTTTTTTTTCACTGTTTAACCCTTGCTGTCCGAACGTCTGAAACCGAAAAAACCTTTAAAATGCTGTATCTTTGGAATCTTTTGACCAAATGAAATCGTTCACCCCTCAAAAGAACCGGACAAATCTCTAATTCAAGAATCTACAAAAAAATCTGAAATCGGTCATTTGGCAATGGAGATATTCCGGAACTTAGAGGGGTAGGGTTGTGTCTGGGTATGTACCCAATCTACAAATCATGGTTATAATCGTAAATTCTTTATAAAAACAATCCCAATTATCTCCAAGACCTGTTTTAGACATATAAGGCATATTCCATTGATACCAGCCCAACGGATTCGAATTGGCCACCCTTCCGGAACCAACTGCACAGGAACGGATTTCGAATTCTACATCTAGTCTAACATGGCTTCCGATATTTCAAACATAACTGATTTTGGCTTGGGAAATCAAATTTGACGTCCTCAGTAAAATCTGGCAACATTTGGCCACCCTGCCATCCACCAGGTATTTAAATAAAAAAAATCAATAGCTCAAAACTCTAATGTAGTGTCATTTGATCTTAAACTATTTGAGATACGAATCATGGAGCTGATTGGTTATAAGCTAAAAGTCCACAATAAAATACAGTAATTATATTTTTTTTTTCTAGAAAATCATCGCTTTTGAAATATGCTTTTTCTGTTAGAGTATTAAGCCACATAAACCTGATTGCGAGATTACGAATATGCTTAAAAAATAAAACTTCAAACCAAAAATGGCCCACACAAATGAACCGAAAATAATTTTAATTTGAATTATTAACATTTTGGAAAAAAGTGCAAAAATATATAAATGTCACTGCGGACATTTTTATATAATTTTCATACAGTTAGACCGTTGAAAATATTTTTCATAGTTTATGTCAACCCCCCCTTCCAAATTGGTCCGAAAAATCGAGGGGCCAAAAAAATATATTTTCAAAAAACATCAAAATTTCAACTCAAATCAACTGAGAACAATCTAAAATGCCTTTTTCTGCAGTGATAGTCATTATTACACCCAAACGAAAAATATATCTCAAAATCTGCAACAGTGGATTTGCTGCAGAAAATGTTATATTTTATTACATTTTTTGCAGCAAGCCCATGAATCATTTTTGCCCGCGTGTAAACACATCAGCGATCTGCAGTTCTCACCAACACATAGAATGCTGGCGCGTCCCCGAGCAACACTCTAGAGAGAACATTATGTTCGCGCTCTGTCCCTCACCATTCATCAAGCGTTCATGGCGCGGTGGTAGCGTGTCGGATCAGCAACCCAGAAGTTGATGGTTCAATCCTCGTTCTGTTAAGATTTTTTTTTCTGCAATACAAACAATCTGCCGTCGGTAATGTCGATAATTGTCGGTAACGGGCAAAAATGTCATACCCCTATATCGCAAAAAATGCATGAGGACAGATTTCATGCAGATTCTGATATACTTTCATGCCGCCATGTATCACAATCATGCGACCACCGGTTGGGTGTAGCATGATTGGGCTCATTTAAAAATATTACCGCAAAAACAAAATATGATATTTTTTATGAAAACAGACCTTTTTCAGAAAATCGCAAATCGCGAGTTCTAAACGATTTTTGGGAATTTTTCGTTGTATGAAAACATTGTTCCTGAGGCAACTAGTGTCCAAGAATGACAACCTTGACTCAATAGTTTCATCTAATGTTGAGACATTGCGCAATAGTAAGAAAAAAAAAGTTTTTGCTCATACTGTTTTTGTGTTTAAACCATATTTAGCAGAATGAACTTCTTGTCACACGTCGCTTTTTGATGTTCTAGGAAAAACGCGTTTTAATGTTTGACCCTGAATGAACAAAAAGTAGAGAACGCATTGTAAACAACATCAAACACAATTTGTTTGGCTGACCGTTCTGTGGAGTGTCACGAATTTTGGTTGAATTTTTTCATATGAAGAGTGACAACAATGCAAGGAGATTATTTTCCGGGTTTGCCTACCTCACCTTACTGAGGAAAGTTCCTTAAACTTACATTTTTTTGGACTTGCTGAAGTTAAATAATCAGTCAAAAGATTATTGGATATAGTTAATTTAATCATAAAATATAAATGCTGTTTTGTTGTGAAAATGCTAGTGGCCATGGCTGATTTCAGATGTCGAACTAAAAACACTTATTTTGGTGAAAAGGACGATTCAATGTCAGTCAACATTGTTTAAAATGACGCTGAACATGCCAAATACACTCAAACCCCGTTGGTTTGACACCAACTGTTGTCAAACGAACGGGGTCACTTTTTATTTTGACACCCCTTTTACACGGAGTTCACACACACTACCAAACGTTTGTTTTAATAGTGTGCGTGAGCGCAGTATAAAAAGTGACAGTTCGTTACTTTTTAGTTTGACTCTGACCAACCAACGGGGTACAAACTAAAAAAGTGTCAAACAAAAAAGTGACCAACCACCGCGGGTTGAGTGTAAAAGATTTGTAGACAACAACACGCTTGAAATTGTGATTTTATTGAATTTTTCATCAAAAACCCTTCAGAGGGTCCACTATAGGAAAGGGGTCCACTAATGGATAACGTACCCTATGTAAATCTGGTAACACTGTGTTGTTGAATTCGACAACATGGAAATGTTTCCAAAATCGTCAACATTTTTCTCGATTTCACTGCAAATGTTTTCAAAATCGATAACATTGTTGTGCACCGAAAAATATGCACTCGATTATCTCTGGACTGGCTGAACCGGATTTGGACCGCTTTGGCCTCATTCGATCCATCTTGGGCTCCCATAAGACCCTCGTTAATATTAAGAAGTTTAGAAAAGTACTTCAAAAGTTATGCGGAAGATTTTAAAAAGGGTGGTTTTGTAAGAAATCCTGTCACGTTCTATACATTTTCCAATGAGCCTTAAACAGATCTAACAAACCTATCAAAAGTTATTAGCACTTAATTGATATTTATACAGTTTTTAGAGGCCGGGTCCATCATGCGACTCGTCGTTAGCAAGATAAATAAAACACCTTTCAACTGAGCCTAAAATATCAAAAATCTGATAACCCAATCAAAGATAAGAGCACTTAAGATCACAATGTATACGAGTTTTGGCAGGTATGTTAATGTAGCGATCCACTTACCCAGTTTTCTAATTACTGTACAGATCCATTCGAATTAGCGAATCCAAGAAAATCTGTCATTTTCTATATTTTATTAAAGGTATTTAAAAGATTTTCCCGATGGTTCTAAAAGACAACCCTATCAAAAGAAATGTGTGATGAAGCTTAAATTATTAAATATTTTAGGGCGAATGATGCTGGTTTGGCTAAATGTTATCGCAAGTGTGTGACATGTAACAAGATAGTACACAAGCAACGATGTAGTATATGAATATGAGGAAGGCACCAACCACGTAAAGATGGATTAAGTAAAGTTTTTTTTATTGGATATATCAGGATTGAAATCGAATTCATTTTTTCAACTTTTCATCAACCCTAACAACTGAACCAAACTGATACTCTTTCACCGGTTTATTGGCTCGTGATTGCAGAGTTACTTGACAAACTCAAACAAATAGTTGTGACAAAAAAGAAAAACAGGGCTACAGCGGATCTTGGCAAAAACAAAACAATGGTTAAATAATAGATCAGTCATGCTTATTCCTCGTGTGATAAAGGTATCAAAATAGCCTATTGCACAATTCAAAATCATGAGCATGAAGTTTGACCACTGGTCGATTATGTTGTTGCCGAACCATTGCGTAACTAACAAGTTAATCAGTCCAAATCAGATAAAACCTTGCGTTACGTCCGAGGTCCGGTTGAGCCTATCCCCACGGGTTCCAGGTCGTTAGCGATCGATATTCATAACTCTGCGTGTTGAGCTCTAGAAGAAGAAGACGAAGCCGAAGAAAGTCTACCCACAGTCACGTAATGGTCGAGCCCCCCTAATTTTCCGTACTTTGACCGCCGCCGCCGCCGTTTACATCACCACAACAACAAAAAATGACCCCCGCAATTATTGCCTTTTGCCCCTTTTAGTCGTAGCTGCTTCTTTCTTTGACGTCACACAGAGCGCTGAAATTACGGATCGTGCAGTCGGCTCACGTAAGAGATCATTGCCTTTTGCCAGCTGACTGGCTGGTTGGTTTAAAACTAAGATACTATCACTGCACTAGAGACTGAACTTTGCTGTGGGGTATACGAGCATGAATTTGGATAATTTGGTTGATGGTGAACCTCTCCATCGCGCGTTCAAAGCCAAGGCCTATGAGGCGGAGCCCTGAGAATGGAGAGATAACAAGATAGTGACAGCAAGTGAAGTCGTTCAAAAATTGATTTTTATCTTTCTAAAAACGGTATAACAGTTTTAGAGTCCATTACTTGGTTCAAGATACGATATTGATACCTCCCAGCACTCGGGTCAACCAGCGTAGATCATGGGATACTTTCAAAACGGAACGGAACCGCTCTGGCGAGCCACCAACAACCCAACCGCCGCGGCTATGCGTAAGAGGCATCTCGCAGAGATATCCAAGTATCGAGAGGTTTGAGGTTGCGTGCTTCTATGCCTTCTCCCGTGGTGATGCTGCGGTGCATCATGCTACGACCGCTATGAGTTAGATTAGAGTGGAAGAAATGTTGGTCGAATGAGAAAGGGGTTGGACACGAGAAGCATCGGGAATGGGGTTCAGTCACCTTTAGTTGCGCGTTTGATTACATTATTGGTAAGATTATTTGAATCAAATTATTTTTTAAATTTTAATTTACTAGAAGTAGTCTAAGATTAACAAAAAAACAATCATTGAGCTTTGTTTTAAATGTTTAAGATTTTCAAGTTCAAACCAGTAATTACTTTGAAGTTGTCGTGTTTCGTAATCAACGGTGCAAACAAAGCCGGTAATCATCATCTGTATCTGCATTCAAGCCCAAATTTGGCAGATTTCAATAAGCCTTCCTTCGTACTGCGTCGAATCGAGCACATGCAGAACTTTCACTGATCCAGCGCAGATGGTCCAGCTCGTCGTTTTTTTTTTCGCTTGTCAATGCGTGAAAATCACCACTGATGAATCGGCCCCCAAAAGTCTATTCAGCCCGCGATTGAGTTAACAAAAAAAGCTGTGCAAAAACTTTATCTCGTCAATCAGCGTAGCTTTTGATGCTTGAGAGCTCGTACACGAGACAAGAGCCTTTCTGCGTCGCAAAAATAAACGCAGAGTTCAGCGACCCAGCTCATATTTTGACCAATTTTCTTCTTCTTGAAAATTTCCCAACATGACGCCCGACGGCGGGACGAAGTGAAACACGTGATAATTATTTTCACCGGAAAATGGAAAGAAATTCGCACCGGCCAATATCACGTCTGTCTTAGCTGAAAGATGTTCATGACCGCACGAGGCTTGGTCGGGGGTTTGTTTTTCTTAGGGTTAAATATTTAAGATCTTTCTAAAAATATATACTTTTGACCTTTTCCACAGATGAAAAATTCAACTTTATACTTTCAACGGTTGCTTTCCAATTATGTTTTATTTTCGTTTGGCTTTCAGTGCTTTTATTGGAACCCTTTCAAACCTTTTAACCCACCTTTTAACAGAATGTCATATCTACAAATTGACGAAAAATTCATTTTAGAACTATTTTTTTATCTTTAAAAAACATGCCAAAGGTGAATTGGGGTAAGAGGTTTGACTTAGTCTATGTAATTTTTCCTAATTGAAGCCATTTGGCGTCTTTATTTCCTCCATACAAATATCCATACAAATTTAACAGCTGTCCGTTATAACATGGTATCTAAATGTTAGTAAATCTGTAACTTGAGAATGGATTTTTCAAATTGCAAAAATTACAAGCCTAGGTTTTAACATTTGGATGAAAAAAGTGTTTTAAACGGCATTTTACACGCGTCCAGTTGCTTTCCAATCATTAGTTTTCAAAATATCGATGTATCGACGGAAATTTTTTTTCGCGAAAAAAAAAACTTTTCGTGGGACTGTACATTGGTATTTAATGAAAATTTAAAATGTTTTCAAAGGAGTTCAAACATGCTCAATCTTATATATATATATAAAATTTCTATGGTTTTGTTCGAACGCGTATCAATTGAACACGGAACGTCGGATCGAGGCGCTTTTTGTTGCGTTAGGTTCGTGTAAGCCCAAGGAAAGTTCATACGCTAACTAATTGACACTTTGGCCACTCTGGAACCGATTCCGGAGCATCAGCAAATTGTATGGAAAATGTTACGTAAAGTCAAAGTTTGATCACAGGAGGCTGAATAAGCAAACAAGCTAAAAACGTCAAGAAACAAAAAAAGTCAAGACGAAGTTTGTCGGGTAAGGCTTGCATGATTATAAACGCAGGAAATGATTATTCAAGCCGACTTTAACTTTGAACTATGACATAAACTTTGAAAAATATTTGAAACGGCCTAAAGTCCATCCGGAAAAAATATGAACACTTTTAAAAAAATACTCATTTTTTTACATTTTAACATTATGATATGTTACCGAGGATCAAAAAAGACAACATTTGAGCTAAATATGACCCAGAAAGAGCAAAAAATGAGCCAAATGTTTTTTTTAATGTCTGTAAAAAGGTCTGTGTATGTTTGCGCATCTGTATAAAATTAAAAAAATATCTCTTTGCAGTCATAGATAGCACGGTGTGTTTTTTAGAACAAACTAATGATAAAAAATTCGGAATGTCTGATATTTGGCACCGTGAAAGAAGTCGTCGGGGGGTCTAGAACAACTTTTATTTTTTGAAGATTATTTTTCGATTTAATGGGATATTTGTTCAAAAAAGTCACAGAAAATCGGTGCATTCATGTTGATATCACTCAAACTTCTTATGAATATGCCTTGGGGGCTCTAGCCAACTATGTTTGACCAATATTTGACCTCCACCAAAACAAAATCGTACCAAATTTACCAGATTTCTAGCATTCTTTGAAATTACCCTAAAATCCAAGCTGGAAACCCCGATACGACCGTAAATAAATTATTTCTTTGTACAATTTGTCATGAAAATACAGCAACACATTGCCCGGATACAAATTTGAGCATCAAACAATACAAAACATAGATTATTTATTTAATAAACTGTTTATTACCCAACAGGATCTGAATTTTTTTTCAATCCTCTGCCACATCACACTGTTACATTTTAAAACATTTTAGAATCAATCACATTGTAGAGAACAGTTTTCTGAACAAGTTCCATAAAAAATATCAGTTTTGGTTCAATATAAGCAGAGATATGCCCAATTTCCTGAAATAAATAGTGCCTTTCTAAAAAATTTCTTTATTTAATTACCTTTCACATGATGGGCACTGCCTACTGAGTATTGTAATGAATGCTATAGAATAATTTTCATGAATTTCGTCAAAACTTGGTATAATTTTTATGATTCAATAAAATATTATCATCATAAAAAATATTTTAGTAGGCAGTGCCCATCATGTGAAAGGTAATTAAATTAAGACATTTTAGAGAAAGGCACTATTTATTTCAAGAAATTGGGCATATCTCTGCTTATATTGAACCAAAACTGATATTTTTTTATGGAACTTGTTCAGAAAACTGTTTTCTACAATGTGATTGATTCTAAAATGTTTTAAAATTTAATGGTGTAACGTGGCAGATGACTGAATTTATTTTTTTTGGAACCTATTGGGTAATAAACAGCTCATTAAATAAATAATCTATGTTTTGCATTGTTTAATGCTCAAATTTGTATCAGGGCAAAAAGTTGCTGTAATTTCATGGCGAATTGTACAAAGAAAAGATTTACTTTCGGTCGTATCGGGGTTTCCAGCTTGGATTTTGGGGTAATTTCAAAGAAAGCTAGAAATCTGGTAAATTTGGTTCGAATTTTTGTTTATTGGAGGTCAAATATTGGTCAAATATAGTTGGTAAGAGTCCCCAAGGCATATTCATAAGAAATTTGAGTGATATAAACATGTATGAACCGATTTTCTGTGATTTTCTGAACAAATATCCCATAAAATCGAAAAATAATCTTCAAAAAAAAAATTGCTCTTAAACCCCCGACGAAATATTTCGGTATACCCCGCAAAATGTCGGGAAAGAGCCCTTCTTTCACGGTGCCAATTATCAGACATACCGAATTTTTTATCTTTGAGGTCTCGAAAAAATACACATCAGAAATTGCGTTTTTAAGCATTTGAAGACTGACGAAATAAGTTTCGGTTGATATTTTTACAAAATCTTACATAATGAAGTTTTTTAAAAGTCTGTGTACCTCAAAAAATGTCTGCCACCAACTCAAATGTCAAATGGAAAATCTGTGCATCTGACATCCCTGATCGCGAGAGCAAAACGATTTTTGATAATTTTTCGTTGTATGAAAACATTGATCCTGACTCAAAAACCTATCGAAAGCCAGGTGGGCCCAAAGATTTCCGCCACATCGCCTTTTTTTGGGACACACTACACGGAGAAAAAAGAGTTCCCAAAATCGTGAACAAGCGTTCATAAAAATGGGAACCAGGAACAAAGTGTTCAAATGCCATGGTACGTTTTTCAAAATAATGGGATTGAACACTTTGTTCGTGGTTCCCATTGTCATGAACGCTTGTTCACAATTTTGGGAACTCTTTTTTCTCCGTGTAGTGCTCATGATTGCCCACACAGTAAAAAAAATCTGTGTAAAATCGCATGCAAAAGCATGCACATCACCTTTGTGAGCAAAAGCATGTAATATTGTATGAGAAAACGTGTACACATAAAGCATGTACAAAAGAAAAATAAATAAATTTTGCACACCCCAAAAATATCATCAATCTGGTAAGATTCATATTCAGATTACCAAGTCCGCGCCCCAACCATCTCGGCTATCTTGCCGCTGTGAATTTGGCTGGATAAACACCGATGTAGCTGTACGTTCCCCATACATCGTATAAGTTAATTCAGTGTACGACGTACGGGAAACATACTGGTACATCGGCGTTGAACACAATATTTATAAGATGGTTAGATAGCCGAGCCGGTTGGGGCGCGGACTTGGTCATCTGGATTTGCCTCTCACCAGATTGATGTTATTTTTGGGGTGTGCAAAATTTATTTATTTTTCTTTTGTACATGCTTTTTGTGTACACGTTTTCTCATACAATATTACATGCTTTTGCTCACAAAGGTGATGTGCATGCTTTTTCATGCGATTTTACCATCGGATTTTTTGCTGTGCATGTCCAAGTTCAATTTCAGACAATTTCTTTTAAATGTATCTAAATAAATTTGAAGATTGGACTTTCCAGTTGCTGAAAACCACAAAAGGAAAAAGAATCCGGAAAAAACGTGCCTTACATTTCATTAGGACACATACATTTTGTATCCCTGTCACACCTTTTGTAAGCTGTCATTTTAAAGTAAGTAAAGTAAATCTTTCCCTGTTCCTGAGGGGAACATTTACAAAGCGGATTCAGTGACAGATTATTAATCAACTTAATGTTAACATGTTAAGGTTAATGTTAACATTCCATAGGTTGTCCTCCTAAGGTGTCTTGATAAGGTCCAGTTTGTGACGATACACTACACTACCCATTACTAAGCAATCGAATCCAGAAGGGAAAAGATCACCAGTGTTGGTCCGAGCCGGGATTTGAACCCCGATCTACCGCTTACGAGGCGGAAGCGTTACCATTGGGCTACGTGGCTCGGTCAGCTGTCATTTTAGCTAAAGGGATACACTCTTGTTTACAAAAGGTTTTTTTTTTATGTTATAACCTGAATGCAACTCAATTTGAAAATGATGATATCTTAGCAACTATGTCAATGTCACCGTATAAAAATATTATCAGAACTTTTAAAAATAATGTCTTTGCGCAAATCAATGATTTGTGATAAATTGAGAAAAATATTAAATCATCTGAAATTTCATTCTCAAGATACAGACACTAGAACATTTTGAAATTATTTTAGTTTGGACAAACACAATGCTTTTTATTTTATTTTTTTGAAAAAAGGATTTGGTGCTTTTCAAGTTTTTTATAAAATTATGTTATGATATAACACAGTTGTTTATGCATTTAAATTTAACTTAGAAAGTCTCCTGCTACGTGATTCATCCGCCAAGTGTTCCTTCCTACCCACTGTGGCTATTTTCGTTAGCTACTGCTGCACTGCCAAGCGAAAGATTAAACCAGACAGCATTGCAACAACAATCATTTTGACACACATTCGAACCCATGCCAAATTTTGAGAGCTGTAAAGTAAAAGACCATCGCGGAAACTCGTATGCGACTGTGGGGATCAACAAAAGGGGCAGCACTAATGCTGGGTTTTTTCACCCCTAATTGCCGAAAATGATTAAATTGAAATGGCGTTCCGTTGGCTGGCAGCACTGTTGGACAATGGCGGTTGGTGGAGCAGTTTGGGACAGTTGTCTTGTGTTGATTCGAAAATTTCAGCAGCTTTCGTTTCGTTAAATTTTAAAGTCATTTTGATTTACATTCACTTTTATGGAGCATGTTGATTTATGTGGTTTCTTTTCACCCGTTTTGGGCAGTGCTTTTAATGACTGCTTTTATACGGTAATATGTTATTCATTGCAATAAATTAGTTTCAAGACAGTGAAAATACTAGAGAAACTGTGAAACCCGCTTGAAAATTCCAAATTAACCCATGTTGAACTTCTCACTCAATTGTCGAACACAAATATTTGCTCTTGCAGATCACTATCCGTAGTGCAAACAAACCGACGAAGGGTTTGCCATTAGCCATTATCCCTCGGAAAAGAGTTACCCTCCTCCCAAACAAAGGGAGGGAGGTCAATTTTCCGTTTTCACTTTCTAATGACAAAATCAGCGGCAGCCACCCCTCAGGGCGTCATAGTTGACAAATGATGACGATAATGATGACAGCATGTGGGGCTTCCAGCAGTTCCAGTCCAAGCCAAGTGAGCCCGTTGGCCTGGGTGCAATTTCATCAATCAGTGAAAGCCAAACGGACACTTTCGTTCCGTAAAGTGGGGTCGGTGTGTGTGAGTACGCGAAACTGCGATGTTCACATGTTCCTCTAGCCAACACCCAACACCCACCTCCAACTTTGCCACGAGCAAAAGGAAGCCTTACGATTTTGTGCTTACTCACCCGATTTATTCGACGAAAGCGCACCATTATCATATCCATGCAGACGACCCCCCGACTGACTGACTGCCATCACTGCCACCGTTTGTCGGCGGTGATCTCTTTGCTGAAATTTAATCCAATCTTTTGCTTTCTACTTTTGTTACGCGAATAGAGCATCGGGGCACACAGGGAAATGGGGTTTGCTCGCTGAAATTTGACCAAATTCTAGAAATTGATAAAAAAGCAAAGCGTGCTATCAATTAAATGGATTCATCCATAAAGTACGTCACGCTGTAGCGGGGGAGGAGGGGTTTACGCAACCGTGACAAAGTGTGACAAGGGGGAGATGGGGGGGGGGGGGGGGTCCGTGAGGTTGTGACGTCACACAAGTTTATTTTTTTGTATTATTTTCTGGTTTTTATTGACAAATCTAAATGTTTTTGAATTTCTTTCAGATTTTGACATATAGATTAAGAAAACCTGTTTTAAATAGTGCTGTCCACTGTTCAGATATTTTCGACTGAATCACAAGAAATTTTGCTGAAATTAGCAAAGCAAAGCTAATGCAACTCACTGCAACTTTTTTGTTGCTTTAAAGTTCTATAAAACTCAATCCTTCTAGGATTTTTTCTCAAAATTTATTTTCCCTAAAAGAGCACTCAGCTAGCAAAATCTAAACTTAGAAATATGTACCCTCCCTGCAAAGGCTTATGAATTGATCTCAGTTGAAAGGTTCTCCAAATCTCTGAATTACAAATGTAACATCCTGGAACAGAACTGCTAAATTCTAATAAAAACACAAATTGAAAAAAACTCAATCCAATCCTGATATGAACAATGGTGCTTAAAATGTTGTGTCAATCAGTATTTCAAAATGATTGCATTCTAATTTTTTTATTCAAACAATTGCATTACCATCAATTTTTGTGGTTTTTGTGAGGAATTTTTAAACCATGGGTATAACATTCCAGTAAGTTTGAACTTTTCATTTCATTTTATTAATTTCTATAAATCCTTGTGCTTTTTTTAAGCAAAACAACAAAAAATAAAAACAAAACTATTGCAATGAATTCTGTAGCTTCAACTTACGTACCAGCTTTTAGAAAAAGTGATTATGATGTTGCAAATATTTTTCAATGTTTTTGTCTCCCCCCATTCCAAAACGGTCCGAAAAATAAGGGGACAGAAGAAAATCAAAACACTTCAAAATTTCAATGTATGTTTAGGTGCAATCAGCTGAAAACAATTTAAAATGCAGTCCTTTGTGTTTATCTGGGGGGTGAAAAGAGAGAACGCGTAACGTGATTTTCGAATGATACCACTTTGTTTACATCAAAAAAGTAGGAGGAGGTTCAAGCACAAGCGTGACTTTTTCTTTGCATTTGAATAATTTGTTTTGAAATCTGTTTTTTTTCAAGTTTTCGGATCAGTATGGAGTGTTTTGCCAGTTTTATACACTCCATTCAATGTATGCAAAAAAGATCAAACAATGTGGCTTTGACTGCAGTTCTATAAATAAATGTTGATGAGAACAAATATTAATACGTTTTTTAACTTTACAAGTACAATAAATTACCGTATTTTTTGTTATGAATTAAACTAGTCCTTTTTGAAATACGAACAACGTTAAAACTAAAAATTTCCAGAAGTCAACCTCAACTCCAGCTACCAATAATTTATTGTTTCCAACGACTAGTCCCGAAAAAAAAAGTTAAACCGACTTCACATCCCTTACAAAAAACAACACATCAAAATTGCATTTTAAATTTATTTCCCTAATGAACGCTTACAATACTTGCTGCTTCTGGCGAAAAGTGAAATGGTTCCGGTTTGACAGCTCAAAAACGGTTCCGATTTTTGACCCCTCTTTTGACCCCCCATCATTTTTAACATGTTCGCGTTGGTTTAAAAATATTTTTGCAATTCCGCTGTGAAATTGTCAACTTTTCCTGTCCTTCTGGAGAAACGAAACGCCCTACTTTCCCTACCAAAAATAACAGAGTGGTTGATTTTTTTAGCACTCGTCGTATTTATCGAGCTCGGTAAACCTCGTTGGATAAATGTACGACTCGTGCTGAAAAAATCTGATTTTTGCAACTTGTTGCATAAACTTCTATTTCAGCTTTAGTGAATTTTGAACGCAATAAGTTTTTTTTTTCTTTAAACTTAGATGTTTAAATATTTGTTGAAATGTTGACATTGTGGCATTTAAATTATTATTTTTAATTTAAATTGATATATATTTTTTATTACAACATGTATTAAGGCGTCGAAAAGGGTAAAACAACAAGGTCACCAAAATTTTACTACACAGCAAATAAAGTAGTAATCCAGCTGCGTGTAAAAGGCCTGTTTGTAAAATAAATTTTGCATTATTTTATGAAATACTGAGTAATATTACACCCTGAAATATGTAGCCCCTCAGTATGGGAAACCTACTTGTCCGAAATGTCAAGCTCACATACACGTTTATCCTTTCCATTTTTCATCGGTCTGATGGCCGAGCGGGCTAAGGCGCCCGTCCTTACTGTAGGTGCTGGGTTTGAGTCCCGTCGGTTGCAATTTTCTTTTGTGTTTACAAAAATTGTACATGTAGTGTGTAATATTAAGTGTCTTTTTTGACGAAGGTGATGTGCATGCTTTTGCATGCGATTTTACCATCGGATTTTTTGCTGTGATAGGTGTGAACAGGTAACAGTCGTTGGCCACCAACGGCTCCCGCCGAGTCAGTTTTGGATCGCGGAGTGGGGGTGGGACAAGATTGTTAGTAACGCTTGATGTCCGAGCCACGTAGCCCAGTGGTAACGCTTCCGCCTCGTAAGCGGTAGATCGGCGTTCAAATCCCGGCTCGAACCAACACAACAGGTGATCTTTTCCCTTCTGGATTCGATTGCCTAGTAAAGGGAAGGTAGCGTATCGTCACAAACTGGACCCTGGATTAACCTTAACATGTTAACATTAAGTTGATTAATAAACTGTCACTGAATCCGCTTTGTAAATGCCGGCCCCGATACTCTTCACGGGTGTTCCCCTCAGGAACAGGGAAAGATTTACTTGATGCTACTAGGACAGCCTCTTTACGATGTGCTTGAGGTCGTAGAAGGTGTCCTTCACTTTTGGGGCAATGACTGTCAATGATTGTTCTGAATTCAGGGTCCAGAAATAGTAAATTGAAATGAAAAAATAATCACGATATGTAAAATGCTTCTACAAACAACACAAACAAACCCATTTTTTTCATTGAAACATTTTTAATCAAAATTTAAATGTTTTTATAAAACATACATGTTACTATGTTTTCAAAAAGGCCCATTTTGGCGCAAAACGATCAAAGCATCTGAAATTACACACTTTCAACTACATTTCCTGAAAATATCTACGTGTCTACTCGTGTCTATTTTTAGATATCTCAATTTGAATTTGACGGTTTTTAATCAATTTATTTTTTATTTTTTACTTTTTCACGGAATACAGTCCAAAACCAGGTGGTAATAGGTAGACTAATGGGTAAATTGATTGATGTTTATAGAAAATACAATTGGATAAAGAATTGTTTTTTTTTTTATTCTAATGCACAACAAAGTACATTAAAATTTTCCAACTGCTTTCACTGATCCCCCCCCCCACCCTCTTTCGAATTGGTCAGAGGGACAAAAACTTAAAAAAAATATTTGTGATTGCCTAAGCTTAAGGGGTTACATACATGTTAATCGGCAAGAAAGTCAGAGGTTGTTTTGAGCACACACTTAAACATTTTTAAAATCTGTTTTCAGGGCATTAAAATATACATTTTCATCTATTTAAAAACCTAATTTGAAGACATTTGGTAGTACCATTGCCGAGATATAGCTATTTGAAGTTAGCAGTTTCAAAAAACGGGTGCCACGATATCTCAACACTGTTTTGACCAAATCGGTTCAAAATTTTGGTGAAGACTCGTCAAACCAGTCCCGTGTGCATGACAAAGCCTGATTTTCAAAAAATTCATTTGAAAAAAAGATAAAAATAATTTTAAGTTTTTCACATAAAAAAACGTCAGATATTGATTTTTGTATTTTTTAAAAGTACAAAATTTCAAAATCGGGCTTCGTCATGCACACGGGATATATCTTGCGAGTATTTACCCAAAAATTCAACCAATTTGGTCCATTACATCTCGAGATATCGTGGCACCCGTAAATCAACTCGGTGTTCAGAGAAAAACGCTTAAACAAAGTTTGCGCCTGGCAAAATTTTGAGCTTAAATCGTCTCTTACTCTGTTTAATCATGAAATATCTTCATGAAACTTTCAGGAGTTATTGAAAATCATCTTTTGAGCGGATTTAATAAATTTTCTGCATAATATTTTTTTTTTTTGATTTTCTACATGTATGTAACCCCTTAAAGGTTTGGGAAGGGTTCCCATATTTGCATAAAATCAAGGAATTTGTGCACAATAAAGTGCAAAATTTTAATCAACCTTTTCTGATCAATATTGGAGGGGCTGTTGATACCATCAAAACAAGCAATAACCTCGATTTTCATTTTAAAAAAAATTCTTGCATTCCAAATTCAATATCTCGTGAACTAAAAATAACACATCGAAGGACATTGGAAAACCTACGAACTTCTTTTGTATGCAAAATCAACCCAATTTTCCCTGCGTGTCCGCACACTTTCCGGAATGCTTGCCAGCGGCCACAACGGACCTTGCAGCCAGGCACTTGCCATTCTGCTTTCAGCTGATATGCTGCAACTAACGACTCCAGCGTCGAACGACGACGACGACGACACTCGACTACAGTCAACACACGGGTGATGATAGTGCCAGTGACCCAGATACTGGGGTTGCTTCCAACGACCGGGGCCGGGTGGCAAGGACCGAATTTCGAAGATTGCTACCATCATCATCTGCTGCAGGGAGGAGGCGGGACGAAGAAGAAGCTGCTGCTTTCGAGGGCTTCTTCAAGTGGCTGCGGAAAACACGCTGGAACTGTGAGCACTTGCGTTTGCCTGCACGCCCTTACTGGCGGCTATTATGTGCAGTTAGGAAAATTATGTCACATGCGACGGCGCGGCGGGAGAGACGTAATGGAAGCGAATGCAAGTTGTGCAGGGCACTGAGAAAAAAGGGGGTTTCAAGATTACTTTATCTGCGGGAAAACTCGTTCGGGGACGATAAAGGGGGACACTGTGCAGAACGCAGTCGCAACGCTCTGGGAAGAATCGCTGCACTAGGAAATGGTCACTTGTGGGCAATGAATAAATTATACCCAACAACGAGAGATGAGCGAGTGGTTTGCCAGAGTTGTCATCGTTTGTCTGAGGATAGTTTACAGAAAAGGAATAGGGTTATCAGTTTTGGTCATATAAAGATCTTCAGATTACATATTGACTTAATTTCAAAACATAAATACACTAAACAAAACTTGGTAACCCTAACATTTGTTTTGTCTTAATCACTCTTCTTAGAGCTGATGGGAAATAGTACCTATTACTGTGAGGGGAGAAAACAGCAATCATCGCAAAACACCAAAGTCAGGCCCAAACAAAGCTTGCACCACCAGAGCAGTTCTCTAGGATTTCGGTCATTCGATTTTTTTTGTAATTTTTAATCCGGCTGAAAATTGTTTGGTGCCTTCGGTATGCCCAAAGAAGCCATTTTGCATCATTAGTTTGTCCATATAATTTTCCATACAAATTTGGCAGCTGTCCATACAAAAATGATTTGTGAAAATTCAAAAATCTGTATCTTTTGAAGGAATTTTTTGATCGATTTGGTGTCTTCGGCAAAGTTGTAGGTATGGATACGGACTACACTGGAAAAAAATAATACACGGTAAAAAAAATTTGGTGATTTTTTTATTTAACTTTTTATCACTAAAACTTGATTTGCAAAAAAACACTATTTTTAATTTTTTTTATTTTTTGATATGTTTTAGAGGACATAAAATGCCAACTTTTCAGAAATTTCCAGGTTGTGCAAAAAATCATTGACCGAGTTATGAATTTTTCAATCAATACTGATTTTTTCAAAAAATCGAAATTTTGGTCGCAAAAATTTTTCAACTTCATTTTTCGATGTAAAATTGAATTTGCAATCAAAAAGTACTTTAGTGAAATTTTGATAAAGTGCATCGTTTTCAAGTTATAGCCATTTTTATGTAACTTTTTTCAAAATAGTCGCAGTTTTTCATTTTTTTAAATTAGTGCACATGTTTGCCCACTTTAGAAAAAAATATTTTTGAAAAGCTGAGAAAATTCTCTATATTTTGCTTCTTTGGACTTTGTTTTTACGACCTTTAGTTGCTGAGATATTGCCATGCAAAGGTTTAAAAACAAGAAAATTGATGTTTTCTAAGTCTCACCCAAACAGCCCACCATTTTTCAATGTCGATATCTCAGCAACTAATGGTCCGATTTTCAATGTTAAAATATGAAACATTTGTGAAATTTTCCGATCTTTTCGAAAACAATATTTTCAAAATTTTCAAATCAAGACTAACATTTCAAAAAGGCCAAACATTCAATATTACGCCCTTTTAAAATGTTAGTCTTGATTTGAAAATTTTGAAAGTATTGTTTTCGAAAAGATCGGAAAATTTCACAAATGTTTCATATATTAACATTGAAAATCGGACCATTAGTTGCTGAGATATCGACATTGAAAAATGGTGGGCTGTTTGGGTGAGACTTAGAAAACATCAATTTTCCTGTTTTTAAACCTTTGCATTGCAATATCTTAGCAACTAAAGGTCGTATCAACAAAGTCCGAAGAAGCAAAATATAGAGAATTTTCTCAGCTTTTCAAAAATATTTTTTTCAAAAGTGAGCAAACATGTGCACTAATTTTAAAAAATGAAAAACTGCGACTATTTTGAAAAAAGTTACATAAAAATGGCTATAACTTGAAAACGATGCACTTTATCAAAATTTCACTAAAGTACTTTTTGATTGCAAATTCAATTTTACATCGAAAAATGAAGTTGAAAAATTTTTGCGACCAAAATTTCGATTTTTTGAAAAAATCAGTATTGATTAAAAAATTCATAACTCGGTCAATGATTTTTTGCACAACCTGGAAATTTCTGAAAAGTTGGCATTTTATGTCCTCTAAAACATATCAAAAAATAAAAAAAATTAAAAATAGTGTTTTTTTGCAAATCAAGTTTTAGTGATAAAAAGTTAAATAAAAAAAATCACCAAATTTTTTTTACCGTGTATTATTTTTTTCCAGTGTAGTCCGTATCCATACCTACAACTTTGCTGAAGACACCAAATCGATCAAAAAATTCCTTCAAAAGATACAGATTTTTGAATTTTCACATATCAATTTTGTATGGACAGCTGCCAAATTTGTATGGAAAATTATATGGACAAACTAATGATGCAAAATGGCTTCTTTGGGCATACCGAAGGCACCAAAAAAGTTTCAGCCGGATTAAAAAATACAAAAATTAAAATCAAAGAAAAAAGACCGATTCCGTGGAGAACTGCTCACCAGCCAACAGCGAGCGGATATTCTTCCCTTCCGTTTGGGCTGCATAAATGGAAATCGAAGTCACCGCCTTTTGCTGTTGTTGCAAATGTATTTAGTTAACAGGGAAATCAGTTTTTTATTTTCAAGTACGGATTTTACTGCTTAAGTTCGTATTTGCACTTAGAAACTCGCACATATGTAAATATTTTTAAAATATTTATTACTCTTTCTGAAAGATAATTTTAATATTCATGATGATATGTTTATTTTCTTTGTTGACCCATAAAAATTTCTATATAAATATGTAAAGATTTTATGAAAAGTGTCTTGAACATAAGGAATCTTTAAAAGGTATGGAGTGCATGGACTGGTTGTTTATTTATTTATTTATTTTTTATTTGGCTTAAACTTTGTGCGGGCCTTCCCTATGACCAACGAAGCCATATTGTGTAATTGGTTTACCCATACAAGTCTTCATAGAATTTTGGCAGCTGTTCATACAAAATTGGTATGTAACTGCTGAAGGAATTTCCTGATAGATTTGGAGTCTTCGCCAACTTGCAATACCTCGCCAAAGTTGTAGGTATTTATGGGAACAATTCAGGAAAAATAGGTACTTGGATTTTTTTTCACAAAGAATAAATTTTGTCAAAATTAATATCTATATATTTTTTTTAAGAGGACAAAAAACGCAACTTTTGAGCCAAGGAGAAGTATGGGCAAAAATGATGCAGTAATTTTTTTTTAAATGCGCTTTTTCGAAGAAAAAAAAACGTTATCAAATTTTAATCAACAAAAATGATGACTTTAGTTTTCAACAATAGCGATTGATTAACCTGCTAAACATACGAGATTTTTCCCTATCAAGTTTGCAATCAAAAAGTACTTAGCATGTTTTTATTTGGAAAAGTGCACCGTTTAGATAAATTTTTATTAATGTTCATTACTGAAAATATTTGTTTCTCCAAAAGTTCAGAAACGGAGCAGCCGTGGCTGAATGGTTACGGTGTTTGCTTTGTGAGTGAATGTTTCTGGGTTCGATTCCCATCTGCTTCGAACGAGAAAGTTAAAGAGTTCCGATCTCCCGGTAATGACGACTTGGTAGGCTTGGACTGGAAATAGAAATACTGTTACAGAGAGCGAGTTATGGCTTTATAACCACGGCAAATGGAGCCACGGCATTCGTGGAAATACAACATTTCTGACAAAGTCTGGTCATGTTTTAGACGACTCCGACTCCGACTCCGGCTTTCTGAGTTAAGCCGACTCCGACTCTGGCTCCGGCTTTCAGCTTCATACGACTCCGACTCCGACTCCGACTCCAGCCTGCCAACCTTAGCCGACTCCGACTCCGACTCCAGCTTTTAACAAATAGTTGACTCCGACTCCGACTCCGACACTAACTCAGTCTTAAGAATATCTAAAAAAATGTTTAAATAAAATATCCATTCCTCTAACTATCCACCACCTATTAGATATTTTGAAGGTTATTTTACAACTTTCCTTCAGTAGATACCGTAAACTGGGGTGACTTTGATAGCCCGGGGTGACATTGATAGAAATTTGATTTGGCCACTAATTTTGATACATCCAATGTAACAGTCACATTTTTGCATATATGTTCGATAATAAGCTAATGCTTTCATACTCAAAATTCTCTAAAATGTTTAGATATTAATTTGACGGGCATTTTAAAAACCTATCATAGTCACCCCGGGCTATCAAAGTCACTCCAGTTTACGGTAGTCGATTCTTTAAGAACGTGCAAACTCTGTTCACAACTTAGAATTAATCAGCTGTGCAAAGGAAGTCTACATCTCAGCTTAAAATAACTTCACACAAGTAATGCTTTAACAACGAAATAAATGAAATGAAATGAAAAGTATTAATAACATCACTCACATGTTCAGCCCACACATGCACGTATACCTATAAACCGGGGTGACATTGCAAAACTGTTGATAGAAACTTGTTTGCTCACATCCTATTGAGCTATTTATCACTCGATTTCAGCTGAAAACGATTTTTATGAGCTGTACTTGAACATCAATGTGCTGATTTGGCAACATTAGAGGAATTAGATGCTGTTCCCCTATTTGATAATTTGATGGTCAATTTTACCAATGTTTTAAAAACGTTATCATTTTAGTTAAGTACTGATAGTAATCCTTTGTTTTTTGTGAAATTTGGTGAGATTTGAATTGAAAGAATACAAAAGGAGGGAGGCAAGCATCAACTAAATATTAAAAAAAATTACAATTACAAACATGGGTAAAAGAGGGGAAATTTATCATTTACTGATCATATTGAAATAACACAGTCAGAGCTATCCAATCAAATTGAAAATGCTTCAAAAACATAATGGCATCTAATAAATCTCTTGAACAAACACACAAATTAACTGAAAAAAAATCATTGCGCGGTTTAAAAAAATAGGTTTTTGCATTAATACAAAAACTGAACAATAAAAAAGTTTACAAATTATAATTAATTTAAGATAACTCCATCTCCAGCTCCGACTCCGGGTTTATTAGAAATTTTCGACTCCGGCTCCGACTCCGACTCCAGCTAATAAAATTTAGCCGACTCCGACTCCGACTCCAGCTATTCGAGTTTGGACGACTCCGACTTCGAGTCCAGGTCCTCAAAAAGACCCGACTCCACCGCAGGGATGCCAGATACACAGATTTGTCTGTGTTTCACAGACATTTAAGCTTGTGTCAGACGTTTTTTGAGGTGCACAGACTTTTTTAGAACTTCATTAAATTAATATTTTGTAAAAATATCAATCGAAACTTATTTCGTTAGTCTTCAAATGCTAAAAAACACAATTTTTGATGGATTTCTATGACTGAAAGTTGATATATTTGAATTTTAGACAACTGCACAGACATACACAGACTTTTTCACAGACATTTTCAAAAATCATGTGGCATCCCTGCTCCACCGACTCCAGCTCCGACTCCAGCTCCGACTCCGACTCCACAGCAGGGATGCCACTTCGTTTTTTTAAATGTCTGTAAAAAAGTCTGTGTATGTCTGTGCATTTGTCTAAAATTCAAATATATCAATTTACAGTCATGGAAATCCATCAGAAATTGCGTTTTTAAGCATTTGAAGACTAACGAAATAAGTTTCGGTTGATATTTTTACAAAATATTAATTTAATGAAGTTTTTAAAAAGTCTGTGCACCTCAAAAAATGTCTGGCACAAGCTCAAATGTCTGTGAAACACAGACAAATCTGTGTATCTGGCATCCCTGCTTCACAGCCCTGAGTGGTAGTATTGAGTATCATAGAAAACATCATCGATACATTTTTTTTAATGATTTTTAATAATAAATTATAAATTTGAGTGTCGACCTGTACCTTTTTGGGTACTAAAAGATGCGTATTTCAATCAAGAAAATGAAAGTACTTTTTGGATCACCCTATTTTGGATCGCTGTGAGGTCAAATAAAAAAAATAGGGCTGTTTTGAGATACGGCCATTTAAAGTTTTCAATTGCGCAATACAGGTAGAAAACATATTTTAATCTAAATTTTGATCACGGAAATGGATTCTAATTTCCTTCAAAATTAAGCCTGAGACCGAATCTCAAAAAATTGTGGTTCCTGAGCTATCGCCGTTTGAAAATAGGGGTTTCGCTCAAAAATCGCCAAAAAGTTGATTTTTGGGAGGGTACAAAAATGGAGGGGGTGGACCGATTTGGACGAAATTCGGGATTCTTGCATGTTTTGGTACTCTCAACAGCTCTGCCAAATTTGAGCAGAATCGGAGATGATATTTTTCAATCGTGTTCCGCGTCAGATGGAATGACCCCTTAGGGTGTAATATGGTTGTATGGAAAAAAATAAAATTGTCCAAATCTAATGAGCACAGCAACTTTTCAGTTCCTTTTGGGGTCCTAAACAACTCCCCTAAGTTTGGGAACGATTGGTTTAGTCCTCACTTTGCGCAAAACGATTCAATTATCCATATACATTTGTATAGGAAAAACCATTTTTTTGGATTTTCATATTTGGGTAATTCTCTACCAACTCACACGAAATCGGGAAAAGTTGCCCCGACCCCTCTTCGATTTGCGTGAAACTTTGTCCTAAGGGGTAACTTTTGTCCCTGATCACGAATCCGAGGTCCGTTTTTTGATATCTCGTGACGGAGGGGCGGTACGACCCCTTCCATTTTTGAACATGCGAAAAAAGAGGTGTTTTTCAATAATTTGCAGCCTGAAACGGTGATGAGATAGAAATTTGGTGTCAAAGGGACTTTTATGTAAAATTAGACGCCCGATTTGATGGCGTACTCAGAATTCCGAAAAAAACGTATTTTTCATCGAAAAAAACACTAAAAAAGTTTAAAAAATTCTCCCATTTTCCGTTACTCGACTGTAAAAAATTTTGGAACATGTCATTTTATGGGAAATTTAATGTACTTTTCGAATCTACATTGTCCCAGAAGGGTCATTTTTTCATTTAGAACAAAATTTTTCATTTTAAAATTTCGTGTTTTTTCTAACTTTGCAGGGTTATTTTTTAGAGTGTAACAATGTTCTACAAAGTTGTAGAGCAGACAATTACAAAAATTTTGATATATAGACATAAGGGGTTTGCTTATAAACATCACGAGTTATCGCGATTTTACGAAAAAAAGTTACTTTTTGCGTTTCTCTTTGTTTCGTCGTCCGTGTCTGTCGCGGGTGACCATGAACGGCCATGATCGATGACGACCAACTTTTTCAAAACTTTTTTTCGTAAAATCGCGATAACTCGTGATGTTTATAAGCAAACCCCTTATGTCTATATATCAAAATTTTTGTAATTGTCTGTTCTACAACTTTGTAGAACATTGTTACACTCTAAAAAATAACCCTGCAAAGTTAGAAAAAACACGAAATTTTAAAATGAAAAATTTTGTTCTAAATGAAAAAATGACCCTTCTGGGACAATGTAGATTCGAAAAGTACATTAAATTTCCCATAAAATGACATGTTCCAAAATTTTTTACAGTCGAGTAACGAAAAATGGGAGATTTTTTAAAACTTTTTTAGTGTTTTTTTCGATGAAAAATACGTTTTTTCGGAATTCTGAGTACGCCATCAAATCGGGCGTCTAATTTTACATAAAAGTCCCTTTGACACCAAATTTCTATCTCATCACCGTTTCAGGCTGCAAATTATTGAAAAACACCTCTTTTTTCGCATGTTCAAAAATGGAAGGGGTCGTACCGCCCCTCCGTCACGAGATATCAAAAAACGGACCTCGGATTCGTGATCAGGGACAAAAGTTACCCCTTAGGACAAAGTTTCACGCAAATCGAAGAGGGGTCGGGGCAACTGCTGTGTGAGTTGGCGGAGAATTACCCATTTATAAATTTCACGCGTCACGCTGTACTTAAACCGGATTCATATTCGAATACTCTGAAAGATGCTCTACAACTTTCCCGAAGAGAGTATGGTGCTAACTTGCTCCTATAAAAAGATACAGTGTGTTCAAAACTCGTCTAAAACGTGTTTTTTGCACGAAAATCCCGTTTTAGACGAGTTTTGAAGACGCTGTATCTTCTTTCAGGAGCAAGTTAGCACCATACTCTCTTCGGGAAAGTTGTAGAGCAACTTCCAGAGCATCCGAATATGAATCCGGTTTTAGTACAGCGTGAAACTTGGATTTTTTAAATATTAAAATTCAAAAAAATGATTTTTCCCATACAAATTTATATGGAAAATTGAATCGCTTTGCGCAAAGTGAGGACTAAACCAATAATTCCCAAACTTTGGGGAGTTGTTTAGGACCCCAAAAGGAACTGAAAAAATGCTGTGCTGGAAAATAGATATTGATATTTCACCCTAATGACCCCTATTGTGATTTTAATTAGAAAACCGAATCATCAAATAGCTTCGTGCTGACGATGGATAACATTTTAATGAACCTTAATTTTTTCAGAATCTTCAACCATAAAATACATGGAAATGCGTACACATAAATCAAAATAAAAATTAGATGAAGGGAAATGTCTAAAAAATAAATGTTTTAAAAGATATATGAAAGAAGATAATTAATATTTAAAAAATGCGGTTGAAGAAGACTGCTCAATAAACTGATAAGTAAAACTTAATATTTTTTTTTACGAATCGGAATACGTTGATTAAATTGAATCAAATGCAATGAAAGTGTGTTGCCAAAAGTAGTTGTTAAATTAATGCAAGCTTGGTAAGTAGCATTATTGATATTTCTTCTTTCCTCATTACAACTACATTTATTTACGTTCCTTTTTTAAGTTTATAGTCGAAATTAAGAATTTTGTATTAAATGACTAATAAATTTCATATGTCTATTTGCAGCAAAAGATTCGCTTTGGTGGAAATTCTGTGTCCAACCACCAGAAAAATAACTAAACCTTAGACCGTTGTAGATGATGATGACTTATCGGATGATTTCACAGTGATGTATTCACTTACCACTCAATTTTATACAACATAATAAAAATGTAAGCTAATATAATAAAAATATAAGGAATATTTTGCTCGGTATCTTTTTTGTTCAGGAATTCACGATAAATGAAACATCTTTTTTTTCAAATATGTTTAACAGAATTTGTAATATGCTTTTTTTTATTATTTTTTTAGATTTATGCAACGTAATTTTTTAAAACATTAACCAAACTTTACCTGTTTTATAACTAAAGTTAATAAAAGTTTTGTTCTTATGCTTTTCAACAGTAATTTAATTACTTCATGCAAAAAGCAAAGAAATTTTTATAAAAGGTTAAAATTTTTGGCAGAATAAATGCGAATATTAAAAAAAAAACACCCAGCATAAATTTGTGAGGAAATTTTATAAAATTTACTGCAAATTCGATAAAAATGTTGCTATCAACAGCTAATTATTGACTACATGTACGAATATTTTTCTGTATTCAAGTAAGACATTAGTTAAAAATATAGCTAGAAATTAGCCTGTTTTTTACAGAATATACCACAATATTTCAGCTGAAAACAATAAATTTTAAATTAATTTTCTGAAAAAAATTCTAGCAGTCGACTGCTAGAATTTTTTTTCGGCCATTTAACCAACAAAATGGCAATTCCAACTATTTTTTTTAGTTACTGTTGGTCAGAAATTTCGGGTTAACAAAATCAACAATCGATTGTTGAAAAAAAGCTGTGTAAAAAATTAACCCAAACTTTTAGTTAAATTAACCAAGATTTTCTTAGATTTGCCCTGGCCGGTCTCTCCGTGTACAGGACATTTGATGCAGCATGAATTCCTTCGTCAATACAGGAAAATGTTGTATAATTAAATTTATTTAATTAGAAAACCAATCCATTTTGTTCAACTAAATTGCTTTTCAAACTAAAATAGACGGTACAGCCTCAGACCTTGTACCGATCCTGAGCAAATTTTATAATCCCATTCACACCACGGGGAATCACTGTGGCAACGACTGGAACCGTTTATGAAAAGCGTAATTCTCCGCCTCGGTGGGCCAAAACTTTCTCAACCGAAGCTCACCAGAACGAGCCCCATGCACACCCCTCGAGGCTTCAAGTGAGCGTGAAAGTGTTTTTTTTTTTCCACCACCTCCCCCTCCACCACGCACCATGCTCAAGCACTTATGATTAACTCTTAACTCTAAACTAGTTTTCCCCCTCTCTTGGGTCACATTCTCCCGGGGTCCCCCCAAAACCGAGTGACATAACCAGATGAGGTCCCCCGAAACCCATACGTCCCATGGCGTGGCACAAAGCCCTCGCGAGACTCGACGCAACTTTGGGTCCCAAGCCCGGGCTGCTTAATTATAGTGTGGCCTGCCTGTGGCAGTTTATGTTTTATGATGTTGTTTAATTTTAGCTTTTTTGCTGCTCTCTAGTCTCACTTTTCCGGTGTTGTGTGCTTTGGTGGATTACTAGTTATGGTTAGGTGGAGGGAAAAACTTTGTCTTGGGAACGAAAAGCGGTTGGTTAATTTCAGCTCGGTAGGGATGTGTTGTCTCAATTTGTAAACGGTTTAGCTCGCAGTGGACGGTGAATGTAAATTGTAGATGTTTTGTTTGCGGCAAAAATATGACTGGAAATTTATATTAGATTTTAAAACGCCTCAAGTAGATTTAAAGTTGATTTCGCTTACATGCTAAATAGGATGCACCCATGGGATGAAATGAAAAATATCAACGGTAGAGGAGATTATACGCATAACAGTCTTCATCTGAATGACTTTTGAATATCTGTACCAAAACGAATCAGCTCAATCCATTCATGCTTAAAGCATAAACTTTTGTTTTCAAAACAGCTGAATAGCTCAAGAAGCTATCGGAGCCGTTTCGAAGTTATCGCTGGGAGGAAGCATTACTTTCAGGTCAAGAGTTCACTTGAACTTGTACGTATACGCTGAAAAGCTTCTTCAAAAATAGCCGGGAAAGGGTTGGGTTGGTTAACGACTCAAAACCACCCCTCCTCGGCAGTGAGTAAAAGTACACCGGGCAGGAAGATTGATTGATGGGAAAGTTTGGACCTTCAGCGTGTACGTTTTGGTTCCAACTGCTGATGCTTTTTTTTTTTATTACAACCGCACAAGTCCGACAATTTTGATGACGTTTGCTTTGAAAAGATTTCCGCTCGTTATTTACGGAGTTTGTGAACGGTCAGTAGTACGACGGTCCCAAGTACGGATATGGTAACACTGTGGCCGGGGCAGCGACCAACAAAAGCCCCCTAGTAATTGCAAGGTTTCAAGAGCTCTCCGAGAGAGGTGTGGGCAATTGAATCTGGAAGCCTCCTCCAAGAAGAGGTGGGGTGGGAAGAGCTTTTGAACCAATAGACGAAAATTTTCGCCACTTTCGTTCCATTCACTCTCGGTGCTCTTAATTTAGCTTCTGTTGTTGTTGTTTTTTGTTATCTATATTTATCGCCAAGATGAAGGCAGATTTATTGAGAGATAGAGGGATGGGCTGTGCTGGATCGAGTTTGTTGTTCATTGTTTCTTCAGGCTACACTCCAGAAAGTGGCACGAGCCCCGGAGCGAACTATTTATGTATTCATCTGATTTGGACACTTGATTTGCAAGTTTGAATGATGTGAAAAAAGGTTTTCAAATATCAATGTTTACATTTTCTACCCAATCAGATAAATTAAACTCAAACTTTAGGAAAATAAAATACACCTTGGCTAGTTAACAGACTGCTCAATACAATAAATAAAAATATCTTTAATTATATTTGCATAGGAAAAATATCAGAATCAGAATGAATATGAATAAATATTAAACTTAGATTTTTTTTTAAATTGCTGTCCAAAGCTAAAAAAAAATAAAAATTTCTTGGATTATAAATCTAGACTACAAGCTCCTAAGATAGTTTTTGAGTATTAAATCTTTAGAATTGATTTAAACAATTCACACCACTCGTCTTCGACTATAACAATAAAACAGGTTTTAAGATAAGCATAATTTTTTTAATTAATAAAAAATCTTTTTTTTTTGCAACGATTGCTTCTTCTGCAAAAAAAAGCTACGCTAACCAATGTTTACATTTTGTTCAGGATATTCACACACAATTAGCCGGAACCCTTATAATCACAATGTTTGTTCCTCGTTCAACAATTGCTTCAAAACAAAACAAAACGATCCCTTTCAACAACAAACCCTTCGCAGGCACTTCCGTGTGAACTTGTTGCCTTCTGGGAAAAACCTCACCACCACAACAACAACAAAAAACGCTTTAACCATGTCTCAATTAATCCACCGACTAATCTGCAAACCTTTGACTACTCCACCAGCAGCAGCAATACAAAGACGCGTCATCGAAATCTCTGCTGCATCGCTGACGAACGAAAAAAAAAAAACAAGCGACGAACCCGGCTGCGAGCCGTTCAAGTTCACTTACCTTTGCCGACGACGACGACGACGGAGTGGAAGGAGTGCCGGAAAAGCTTCAAGTGCGCGGGAAAATCAAGAGGTGTTGGTGGTGAAATTTACGACGGCGAGCCACCACCACCAAGTGTGTGAGCATGCACGAAGCCGAGGAAATTGGTGAATGTTGAGCTTGAGCTGGCTGACTGGCTTGCAAGCAGTGCAGACCAATGAACTCTTGCGCGATGGTCGAGCCAGTTTGGATCGTTGGATATGTGCGCTCCACTGGGATTGAGTACGGGCAGGGATGCCAGATTGATCTGATGAGATGTTGAGAAGAGTTTTTCCTTAATAAGCCAGCTTCAGCCGCTAGACGATTTATTTTGAAAATTAAAAACTTACTAAAATCACCTATTTGGTTGTGGCTTTCTTCACATCTTAACGAAAACAAAAGATTTCCAAAAAAGTGTCCACGTGGTTTATGGATGGTCCCAAAATTCGTGGTTTTTATGCTGGACATGAAAATGGCCATTTCGACAGTGGTGATCACATCCTGCCCTCAAGGAAGTTGCCCCCGGGGGGCGGATACCGAACCATTCGAGTTATGCGTTCATGGTACATTGTGTGTGTTTTTTTTTAATTTCGTTTGTAAAGTGTATAAATGATGAAAATAAACATTTATATTTATGTTTCAATTGTAAAATTTGCTCAGCAAGACAAATTAGATGAAACTATCTAAAGAAAATGGGATCCAAGGGTCCTCCCGAGCAAAAATTTACTTCTAAAATAGTCACTCAAAGAAAAAGCCTTTTTTTACATGATAAACTGCCTTATTCAAACCATTCTCAGTCTCAGATGGTAGTCCCAGATGTCCCTTTTTGGAACACAAATTAAAATCAAAATCAAACCATCCACATTAACTACCCCCAGGTCTTTTGTGGTCTCTATTGCAAGTTTCTGTTCGAACCTGGGAGTCCGAAGGCTTGACTTGGGAGGTCACCCAAACCTCTTTCTACTCCAAGGAACCTTCCACCCCAGGGTTCGCACTGACGACCTTTGGATTGCGAGTCCAACCGCCGCCAGCAATTCCAACGGAGCAGGCTTGGACTGGTGTGATGCTTGTCTTAATAGCAGGAAGACGACTCCCACACCTGGAATGACTTAACGGCCTTACAACAACCAAGGCCGGGACCGACGTTTTACCTCCCCGTCCGATGGAAGGTTGGAGCAGATGGGAATCGAACCCATGATCATCCGCTTACAAAGCGGACAGCGTAACCATTCGGCTAAGCCTGCTGCCTTTTTGGAACACTGATTATTTGAATATAAAAATGTTGCTATTTTTCACTAAAATGCTATTTATTTCCTTTGGATTTGATCAAGTGGGTGCTAAAATTAAGCTTAGATTGCTTATATTATTGTTCACAAAGCTGCCCACCATTGAAAAAACGGCTAATATCCACTTTTGGCAAAAACGAGATATTAGCACCAGGTGGTAGAGGATGTTCCAACGCATCTTCTGAAACTTGAATTTCACTAAAATAGTGTTTAGATTTGGCTGCCGATGCGAAAAACCAAACGGCTAATATGCCACTCTTATGGGAAATTGCCTTGACGGAGATTTGGTGACAAACACTAAAACGCGTTTTTCTCGGAATACTTGATTTGGCATAATAGCCGAATTTTCAATTATGGGCAGAAAGATAAAGCTTATTTTTCTGAGTAAAATGACCCTTTGTACTACAACAATGGGTTTAATTGGATTTTCAAATCAATTTTGAAAATTAACCTCGCGGTCCTGCTAGACAGAAAAATTCCTACTTAACAGTTCTTTCCAAGGGGCCCAAAGATGATCCATCGAAAAAAAGTTGTCTCGCCAACTTTTTTTGCTTTATAATATCAAAAAGTGATCAGAAATGTTTTTTAAGCGTGTTTTTGACCGTTGCACATAAAAATGTACATAGGGCTTTATGACCCTATTAGGATCCTAAGTTCTATTTCATTTGAAATTTAAATTTGCTTTAGTTACAACATTTTGAGCTTTGTGAGATTCTTAAACGTTCAAAAATTGGGGCTGGATTTGCCCCACTTCCCATTGACCTAGAGTGCTCATATTAGGCCCAGATACTAGTTATATAAGTCCAAACAACAACCCGGTACATTGAAAACTGCTCGAAATAATCGAAAAGATGTGCTCTTTGTTCATAATTATGAACAGAAAAGTGTCTAAAAATTTAGCAGTATTCAAGATACAAAATAAAACCTCCTGACACAAATTATTTATTCGAAAAAAGGTGTATTAGCTCAAACTTAGAAAATGTTGTAGAATTTTGGTCAGTTGAATTGCTAGATTAAATTCTCAAAAAGTCCTATCTGCAAAGGAAACCTAAGACTCATAGGATGTTTTGAAAATTAACTCTAGATTTAAGATTCAGTTGCAAAATATTTAATAAAATTGATTCCATGATGTAAAAAAAAACGAAACTATTGGCACTACGCCCCCCGGGGCATGGCCTTCCTCTAACGTGGGATTTCTGCTCCAGCGCCTCTGACGAGACAGGAGAAACCGGGACCGACGTTTTACTTCACCATCCGATAGAAGCTCAGTGGATAAGGCGGGAATCGAACCCGCGTCTCATAGCATCATCGGGATCGGCAGCCGAAGCCGCTACCCCTGCGCCACGAGACCCATGATGTATTGTATTTTAAACAAATTAAATAAAAACCATTAACTAATAATCAACATATGCAAATATTTTTTTCTTATATCCTTCACATGAAATGCAACTTGTACATCGTTATTTTAATATATTTCAAAAAAAATTACAAATAAGAAAAGCTCTAACTTTTTGCGTTTTCTTTTAGTGCATTGTTGAATAATACTCTTGTAAAATGTTTTTGGAATATAAAAATTTGGTGAAAATGTACAATCATTTAACTGCATTTCGTAGAATATCCCAAAAAACTGGTTTCAAAATGCTTATTGAAAATCTTGTGAAGTATTTTAATTAAGAATTTAAGCTTAACAACGTCATGATTCAAAATCTGGACACTTAGTAGCATATCAGGCTGTAGTATAAACAGTAAGTTTTAAGAAAATGCATGCAGAATATGTCTTTTCTAACAATTTTCCATCAGATTTTTAAAATTAAAATGAGCTGTTGTGCTTCGAATCCCGGACACTGATAAAAGCTGATTCGAAATCAAGACACTTTTGCTTCGAATTCCGGACACTCGATTTTGCTTATGAATCGCACAAATTTGTACTGAAAAGTTAGTCAATGGCATTCTTTAGGTCTCAAATAACCATCAAAACAATCGATATTTTATGTAAAAATTTGCTAGAATTTAAGGAAATCAAAACCATAAATTTCTGCTTTGCCTTCCCGGTGCTTCAGATTCCTCTGAAATATTTCAGTGAAATGTTTCACATGTTTGGTAAACTTATAATTTTATTTTAATGTTTTGGCATTAACTACAGTGTTCAAACAAACTTTAAATGAAAGTTGATGTTAGAATTTATCAAATAACACAGTTTTGACATTCATAATGCGAACTTCTATCCAAATAATTGATAAAACAAGATGAGGTGTCCGGGTTTCGAAGCGTCCGGGAATTCGAATCATGACGCAACTTATCAATTGAATTTTTAAAATTTCGCGTCATTTCACGGTATTTAGATGATTTTACGGCCAGGGGCAAATTTCACGAATTACGCGGCTTCCGTGAAGTCGTGAAAAATCACTAGCCCTAAGAGCAAAGTTCTCTGTCATATTGGTCATGTGTAACATAACGATCTCCACCTTTTTAGATATCTTTAAACTACTTATCGAATACTGGGAAGCTAAACCAAGTCGAAATACTGGTAAAAAGTTCATTTTTAGAGAAGAGCTGGCGAAAAAATCGATATTACTCGACATGTTTATCACAATATATCCACAACACTCGGCACTCTGAAAATTGTTTTAAAAGAACCAAAAATGTGTTAACTCAACTGGGTAATTCTCTACCAACTCACACGAAATCGGGAAAAGTTGCCCCGACCCCTCTTCGATTTGCGTGAAACTTTGTCCTAAGGGGTAACTTTTGTCCCTGATCACGAATCTGAGGTCCGTTTTTTGATATCTCGTGACGGAGGGGAGGTACGACCTCTTCCATTTTTGAACATGCGAACAAAGAGGTGTTTTTCAATAATTTGCAGCCTGAAACGGTGATGAGATAGAAATTTGGTGTTAAAGGGACTTTTATGTAAAATTAGACGCCCGATTTGATGGCGTACTCAGAATTCCGAAAAAACGTATTTATCATCGAAAAAAACACTAAAAAAGTTTTAAAAATTCTCCCATTTTCCGTTACTTGACAGTAAAAATTTTTGGAACATGTCATTTTATGGGAAATTTAATGTACTTTTCGAATCTACATTGACCCAGAAGGGTCATTTTTTCATTTAGAACAAAATTTTTCATTTTAAAATTTCGTGTTTTTTCTGACTTTGCAGGGTTATTTTTAGAGTTTAGAGTGTAACATATGCTAAAAAGTTGTAGAGCAGACAATTAATGGAAATTTCAGTTCACAGCAAAAAATGTCTGTGTAAAATCGCATGCAAAAGCATGCACATCACCTTTGTGAGAAAAAGCATGTAATATTGTATGAGAAAACGTGTACACAAAAAGCATGTACCGAAGAAAAAAATCAGGTTTGCTCACCCCAAAAATAACAACAATCCGGCGAGAGTCATATTCAGATTACTAAGTCCGCGCCCCAACCCACTCGGCTATCTCGCCGCTATGGAAATAGTTGGATCAATGCCAATGTAACAGTAGGTTTTCCGTACGTCGTATAATGTGTTAACTGCATATGTTGTATGGGGAACCTACAGCTACATCGGTGAAGATCCAACTATTTTCAAAGCGGCGAAATAGCCGAGTGGGTTGGGGCGCGGACTTGGTAATCTGAATATGACTCTCGCCGGATTGATGTTATTTTTGGGGTGAGCAGACCTGATTTTTTTTCTTCGGTACATGCTTTTTGTGTACACGTTTTCTCATACAATATTACATGCTTTTTCTCACAAAGGTGATGTGCATGCTTTTGCATGCGATTTTACCATCGGATTTTTTGCTGTGTATCAGTTCTGCAAAATGATTTTAAAAGACAATTCAGTAAGGCCGTTGCAAATATTTTTTGAAGTTAAAAAAAAATAAAAAAATATAAAAATTGAAATTAAAAGCCTAGGTTTCAACATTTGGATGAAAAAAGTGTTTTAAAATGCATTTTACAGGCGTACAGTTGCTTTCCAATCATTAGTTTTGAAAATATCCTGGTACTGACGGATTTTTTTTTCGCAAAAAAAAAACTTTTCGTGGGACTGTACATTGGTATTTCATGAAAATTTAAAATGTTTTCAAAGGAGTTCAAACATGCTGAATATGATTATAAACGCGGGAAAATGCATTTTAACTGGTTTTCAGTTGATTAAACTTTAATTTTCATTAAAATTTTGAAGTTTTTCAAAAAATATTTGTTTTGCCCCCTGATTATTCAGGCCAACTTTGAAAGGGGGGCGACATAAACTTTGAAAAATATTTGCAATGGCCTAAGGCTTTTTTTAAAAAAAATGGAGCATAATTTCATCCGAACAATAATAAATCCGGAAAAATAAACATTGACTAATGTGCTTGTAACTTTTTAAAGGGTTGTCAGATCTGCAACCTCACTAAGGGACCATCCATAAACCACGTGGACACTTTAGGGGGGGGGGGGATTGGCGATTGTCCACGCTCCATACAAACAAGATTTTTTTGTATGAACAATTGTCCACGAGGGGGGGGGGGGGAGGGGTTGAGATTCCCGGAAAAGTGTCCACGTGGTTTATGGATGGTCCCTTAAATTAAATGAAACGTTTTCTTAAAAAAATAAAACATTATTTTTACAATCTTCCGGATCATAGCGATAATAGTTTTTTAGCACAAACTTTTAATGTACTTTTCGAAACTTCATAATTTTCAATAGGAACTTATGTGATAAAATCGGATCAGGATGTTAAATTTAAAAGTTTTATAGTTTTACAGCCTTTTCTCAGCAAGGGAATTGTAAAATTACTTGGATGAAATTTATTTGATTTTTTTTTCTAATTTACCGACCCAAGGCAAATTTCGCGGATTACGCGGCTTCCACAAATTCGCGAAAAACCACTAGCCCTAATTATAGCCTCACCTCAGTGAGGAAGGAAAGAATTAGACAAATTGGCCACGCGCCGAAAAAATCTGATACAATCTGGCAAGCAATTTTGCACCAGTGACGGATGGGGTAGGGGTGGAAGGAATTTTACACAAAACCTGAAGAAATCCAGTTTTTTTCGGGACGACTTAACTGTCCCAAACTGTTTTTTGCATATGGGACAACACATCGATATATGAAGCAATATTGACATAGCGAAGATAGACAACCAAAGGATAGCTGGATTTCAGAGATTTTGAAACAAAATTTTGTCAATTCTTGTGTTGTTTTAGAAACTGTTCATATTTTGCATATTTTTATTGCTGTTCTTGTTTTTGTTGGAAAACCCCCTCGATCTGCTAACCCTGATTGCCCACACCACAAGAAGGAAATCCGCGTTCGAGAAGCATGTCTGCACGTCCAAACCAAGTTCGGTGGTGTCGATTTTCGTCGTCGTCGCGGAAGATCGCGAGGGGGAAAGACAGACAAGAAATAAACAATAATAAACGCGAACCCGCCAGCGGCCCGTGACTCTCCCACTCTCTCGATCGCGCGAGAGAATTCGGTGCGAGAGCAAGGTTGCCCTCTCTCTTATGGGCGCGATCGCACCCAAGTTCAAGTTTGAGCTGTGGGGAGAGATGCATGAATGAAAGTCCCCCTTTCCACCGCGACCTCCCCCTGGGTTCGCTGCGGTGATCACTCCAGGTCAGAGAGTGAAAGAGTGAACGTCCGGAGAGAGTTTCGGGGTGGCGCGCGCGCGGAGCGAAAGAGATGGTCGGATTTAAATACGTAAATACACCCGGGATGGAAAATTTAATATTTGGATGATCTGCGTTGTGCGGCGGTGGGGTGGGGAATTGAGAAACAGGTATCACATATATAAATCGACGGCCGCGTTCTGCACAGCATCATATCAATCCCAGTCCTTGCAGTCGGCGGTCGTCAGCAGGTCGTCGTCGTCCGTTGTAGTGTGTATCGTTTTGTGTTTGGTTTGGTTCGGGCCGTTACGGAGAGTTGAGGCACCAGTTTTTCGTCCAATTTTTCGTGCATCGGAAAACGAGGAAGTGAAAAGCGAAATCAAAGGGACATTTTCGGAGCAGAGTGAAAAGCAGAGTGTTTTGAAAATGGCGTTTATTAGCAAAGCTTTCGGAGTGTTGTGTGTGGTGGCGGTGGTGGCCGCGTTGCCAGCGGACGAGATCCGTACTTCGCGGAACGCGATCAACACCGAGGGTGATTTGATGGGCAGCATCTACAAGGACTGTCTGCAGTCGGATTCGGTGTCGTGTGTCAAGTACAAGATCTTCAGCTTTTTTGATAAGGTCGTGGCTAAGCGTAGCACGTTCGCGTTGACCGACGGAGTGACCGTGGTGAAGACCCCCGGAGTTGATGGTGCTGAAGGTGCGCCCCGTGCCCTGAGCGGAGATGAGTCGATCGAGCAGTTGATCCTGTCCCGCATCCAGAACTTCCTGTCGTCGCACACCATCAAGGTTGACCTGAAGGGATCGGACATCGTGAACGCCGTTACGTCAACCGGTCGTGCCATCGAGGATGTGTCGGAGAACCTGCTGGAGGATGGTGAAGGTGATGCCGCTGAAGCTCGTGGCAAGAAGAAGAAGGCCGCCAAGATCCTGGGCCCGCTGATGCTGGCTGTTGCGCTGAAGGCCGCTGCTCTGCTCCCACTGCTGCTCGGAGCGATTGCCCTGATCGCCGGAAAGGCTCTGCTCATCGGCAAGATCGCCCTGGTCCTGTCCGCCATCATTGGCCTGAAGAAGCTGCTGTCCCAGGAGAAGCACGTGACCTACGAGGTCGTTGCCCACCCACACCACACTAGCAGCCACACGACCAGCCACGGTGATGCCTACTCGCTGGGAGGATCGTACGGAGGTGGTGCCGAAACCGGAGGATACAGCGCCGGTGCCAGCTCTGGCCACGGAGGCTGGGGACGCGCCATCGACGCCCAGGATCTGGCCTACAACGCCCAGAAGCCCTAGACGATCACAGCCCCGCTGAACCTGGAAAACAAACGATAGTCGAACACACACATTAGTTACACGAGATACGCAACTGATTGCAAGTGTACTCCTTAGAGGAGTTTACCCTTAAGCCCACGAAGTACCGTCCAATACTCGATCAGTAGGTGCCCACGTGCCTGCCGACCTCATTGGTTTCATGCCTTTATTTATTTTAATTTATTTAGAAGAATTCGTTGCTCGATTATCGATAAATTAAATTATTTAAAGTACCAGCTCTTTTGCATGCGAGTAGGCGTTAGGAATTTAATTTATTACAAGAAAAAAAAACTAAAAACTAAAAAGCAAACATAGCCAACAATTACAAGCAAATGCAGTAAAGCAGGAAAAATCTTAAAAAAAAGGAAATGCTACCAGAAAACGCGCATATTGTGTGCCCCCAGGATCTTCTAATTATACACAACCAGGCAAAGACTTTCTCTCTTCTGGCAAACCAACCAAGGTTTGCTCTCTAAACTATAAGAATCCCCCTCAATCGAAAAAAAAAGACTCTCTATTGTACTATATATTTTCTTAACCTCACATTCTCTCTCTCAAACGCTACCCTCCCATCTTCAACTGCTCAACGAGTCTTTACCCACACCAAACTTACTTTTTGCTTACCCGTAAGCCGTTCCTGTTAGTTATCTTCTTTGTGTCACGTGTTGTAGAAATTAATCGAAAAAAAAAAACAGAAGCGAAAATAGCAGCCAATATTAGTAAAACTAATCACCAAAAAACCCCCAACACAACGAAATAAAACATGCTCAAGATACGATACGAAAGATGTCAAGTCATAATGAAAAAAAAAGTTCAACCAAAAAAAATCAATTCATTTCTCCCTTCACCACACCACACAAGCCTTTCCCCTTTGTTGTGTTGCCATACCCTCTTTCCACCTATTTCTTCTCTTAATTCTTTTCCGTCACGCGTTCTATTCTATTCACCGCTTCTCTCTTCTTTCCTCCTCTCTTTTTTTCAATTCCATTTCGAAAGCGTTTAATTTCCCCCTTGTAAAACCAGTTTTGTTGTGAAAAGTTGAAAAATAAACGAAAATTAAAAACATATAAATGCGTTTGATTGTTGGGCGGTGTGTCGAGGAAAGAAAATCTCCCAAGCACAATCAAGCTTGACGTGGATTCACTTTCGTTTGAACTCTTCGAGGTCAGATGAGATGCTCGAACTTTCCAGCAGCCGAAACAATTAGGGTGTTCCAAAAAATCGGTCTGCTCAAGCAGCTAAGCTGTTCAACAAAAGTTTCGAGTCACCCTACTTTCAGAGAGCTCCGTCGGAAAAAGCATTAAACATTTTCCCAACATGCACTTACGTTAATCCAAAGCATGGCCGGGAGATAATGATGATGATGATGCATGGAATCGACTTCGAACTCCGGCGTGAATGGAAATGTTTCACGTCATTTTTGCGAGCTTGCGATAATTGTGGGGTTTCACTTGTAATGGGGTTTGGTGAAAGAAGAAAGAACTGCGCTGATGCAGGAATTATGAATAATCAACGAAATTTTAGTTGGAGTGGTTATTGGGGAAGGGAAATTTAGCAAAATTGGCAATGATGGTGATTATTTTAGGCATTTTGAGAACGAAGCTTTTATTAGCTTATGGAAATCTTAAAGCTTTTTCAACTCATTTTTTTATATGTAAATCGCGAAATCGGACATTTTTTTTGTAAACAAAGATTTGAAATATGTGATGACACATATTAGGAAAACCAACAAACAAATATGCAACCCCACATTCCATGGCTAAGTCAACTTAAATGCACTTATTGAACGTTGAACAGTTGTAGTATATTGCCTAAACGGAGTTTTGTTGTTTAAGATTAATACGTAAGCGCCTAAGGACTGAATTACGCCCTTTACACATGTTAGTATCGACATTTCAGTTTTGCATACAAAAATTGCTTAGGCCATTGCAAATTTAATTTCAACTTTTTGTGCCCCCTTCAAAAGTTTCCTTAAAAAATCAGGGGGCAAAAATTATCATTGCTAAACATAAATATTTTTTTTTGAAACACTTGTACTGTTGTATAACGTTTAATTTTGTATTTTTAATCAAGAAGGGCACATTTGACTTTTTGCAAATTTTGAATTTTGTTACCACAGATCGGATCTTTATATTTGCAAACATTTGGTAGTAGCGCAACTGTAAGCATGCATGAAGTTTTTTGCGTTATACATTATGCTCCAACTTGAAAAAAGGCTTGAAATACCTTTCTAAAAATGTGTAAACCACCACACATGCAGGCATTTGCTCAGAATTTGATTCTGAGTCGATATGTATACGACTCGGGTCTACGAGGTCAAATCACGAAGTTCAAATTTCTAGTGATTTTAAAGCCTTTTCTCATTGAGATGAGGAAGGCAAAAAAAAATGATAAGTCGCTTACGTCAGATTCCTAGAAAATCAAAAATACCTTAAGCAATAGACTGCAACTTTGGCACAGAAAAATGCTACACTGAAATATGCTATAATGTTTAATGTTTAATGTTTAATGTTTAATGTTTAATGTTTAATGTTTAATGTTTAATGTTTAATGTTTAATGTTTAATGTTTAATGTTTAATGTTTAATGTTTAATGTTTAATGTTTAATGTTTAATGTTTAATGTTTAATGTTTAATGTTTAATGTTTAATGTTTAATGTTTAATGTTTAATGTTTAATGTTTAATGTTTAATGTTTAATGTTTAATGTTTAATGTTTAATGTTTAAGGGTACACAGCAACCAAGAAAGTTGTTGTCTTCTAATTCCAAAAATGTTGAACTTACGGACCCAATCCTGAAATAATTTGATAATAAAAATCGAAAATTTTTGTTGTATATCTTTATGGAAATAGTAGCATAGGGGATGAATAACAAATTATATCAATAGTTGCCGTAGTTTTGAAGATACTTAAATGTCTGTAATAAAAATCTGGGTGCAAAAGCTCTGGTTGATGTGCACCGTTAATGTTAAATGTTTTTCGTTTTTTGTTTTTTTGTTGGACCAACACGAGAAAAGAATGTTTGAGTACCGTCATCTGGGGCGAATCGGGACTACAGTTTGAATAGGGACAGCAGTGTTTAGAGCATTTAATGGTTTTAAATTTGGAAATGGATGTACACATTTTGTTGGTCTGAGTCTGTTCTAACCGAAACCAACCAGAAAAATCAAAATATTGTGCTCCTGCATGGTTGAAGCTGCTGTCCCAATTCACCCCATGTGTTCCAATTCGCCCCAGTATTTTGACAGTTTGTATTTTTGAACAATAGCTACAAAGTTGACTTTATAGCTGTCGGCCATTATTGCTAGTACCAACCACTAGTGTCTTCCTTTTAACTACAAGGACTTCGCCGCCCTGGGCAACTGTGCAATGCACTTTATTATACTTTTTGTTTCCAAGTTTTGAAAATTAGACTTGAATCCTCCTTCCTCCATCTTCGTGATCGACCAGAGCTTAGGCACAAAAATTAAAAAAAAAAATGCTTGTCTTATCTTAAATTTTAATTATGTATTGAACATTTACGATCTTAAAAGATACTTTTTTATTAAATAACTGCATTTTAGCTTTTCTAAAAATGACATAAAAAACTGAAAGATATATTTTTATCTTACTTTGGTGTACGAATTTCTAACTATTCAAAGGTGGTAGCTATTTGTTCAGTTACAGAGTTTCTAAGTGACCGGTCATTTTAAAGAAATTGATTCAGTGAGATTTGAGCTTATGGATTGATATGGGATAAATTTTGGTTAAATGTTCGATTTTTTGTGTTTTTTTTTTATATTTGTAAGAATCCAACTTCTTTAGTTTTTCCTTTTGAAGTAAACTACAATTACGGGTATGCACTATTTCCCTGCTCTATTTTGATTCCATCCGTAGCATAACTAACACCACTACAGAGAATATCTGTGCAAAACCATCCGAAGGTACACAATTAAGCATGAAACAGCAAATTAGCAGCTTCATTAGTAGTGTAACAGCTGTTGTAGCTTATGAAGTGTGCCAGAAACGCTTTTCCTCGCGTTGAAAGAGCTTTCAGGAAATTCGACTCGCATTTTATTGTTTTGTTTCTTCTTTGTTAGGACGAGAAGGCACTGGATGCCAGAGTAAAAAAATAGTTACTTCTAACAAATCAAACAAATCATTCGTAGATTGGTTTGTCAAAACATGGTTTCCATTATTAGTGGATTTAAATGTAAGATAAATCCCGTAATGTTGTTGAGCAATAATAGCTAAACTCTTGACACAATTCCTACCATCTTAGATAAAACTCCACAATTTTGGCTGCCACTTTCAAAGTCAATCAAAGAACACTTTAATAGAGCTGACACAGTTTCTTTTTCTGGCAAAATTCCAAAGAACAACACTCGGCTTCCGCGTACAAATCTCTCGACAGCCTATCTTTAAAACACCTTGAATTGGTCTCAAGAAAGCTCCTCTTTCTTTGGGGAGTGTTTTGATTATCTTTGGTGGTGGCGGTTTTGTTGTAGCTGTTGAAGTTTAAATATGCTTTCCAAAGATTGTGTACTCACATATTTTTGCCATATCATCGTGATTGGAATTATGCTGTCTTCCCACCTTGGGCTTCTTTTTCTTTATTTTCCCTTTCTGGCATATGCGAACACCTTTAGAAGACAGTTCCGTTGGAGCATCTTATCCACAGAACGGGCAGGTTGTGGAATTTGCTACTCTCTGCAACCAGCAGCAGCCAGCAAAAGTAGACTCCTGCGGAATCTGCGGCATCATTATCGATGAAAACATGTAAAATGGAATGATCCAAACATCAGCGAGGTGGTGGAAGTGGGGTTGTTGGGTGGCGGTTGCAAACATGCCAATTCACCAAAGTGGATCAAAAAGCTGGGCACGAGCCCGGTAGGCAAGCATTTTCTAAGGATTTGCAAACATGTTTTGCTATTTGAAACTTGAATGGCATCGCCTCGAGGTGAGAAAAATAATCAAAAATGAAGCAATTTCGAGAGGTGCCGATTCTTCCCTCAGAAACGGTACAAAGGGAAGCTCTAATCTGGTTTTTAGTACGATGGAATGCAAATGAGTGAAGGAACTTTTAAGGTATTGTGTGTGTGTGCGTCTATCTAGCTATGACCATTCCGAAAGGCTACAATAGAAGCAGATTTTGCGGACCTGTAGCAGCAGTCATTTCGGATGGAAACCATTCGAGTACGAAAATCACGGTGTTCAGGTAGAGGCGAGTTATGAATACGAAATGCTCTCTAACCCAGTGGCATTGGCAGCTCTTCCCAGCTTGATCCACTAGAGCTTCGAGGGTTAACCGCTGCGCTGGCCGCGCCAGTTGTACCGGACGTGTACGAGTGCAGGAATTTGCCACCGATTGGGGGCCAGCGATAAGACTCACACATTGTGGAGTTAAGCAGACTGTCAGTTTTCATGGCCAGACTCCAGCTGAATGAAGCGGGATTGGCAAAAATGTTAGTGCTGCACACTCGTCAGTACGTCATCCTAGATTTTCACTTTTTGTGCTGAAAAAAAAATGAATGTGAATGAAGCTGGCAGATTTTTGCAGTCTGCAACTGTGTGCTGATTGCAAATTGTAACGAAGAGGAACAAGAACTATTGGCCAAACACGAAGGCAATGATTTTCAAAATAAGCATTCATCTTTGTTGTTTGGACTAATATTTGCTGATACTTTACTTGCTCAATTTGCAGAATAAAACCATTAATTAAATAAAGAATATAACTTAAATCGAGAAACATTAAGTAATTTCTTGATTTAAGTTAAATTACCATGTCGTCGTGCTCGTGATAGGGGAAATATATGCATTTTGTTCAAACTAAGCGACCTATTCTCGTCACTTTTGCATTTTACCGCTATTGAAAAAATATTTCAAATAAATCATCATTGAAGAGTTGCTTGTTCACTTTAATTTGAGCTATTTATTACTTAGAAATAGTCAAAAACACTTTATGAAAGCTGTAATTCATGATCGAAGCTCTGATAAGCCGATAAGGCGTCATCCAATAACTTGAAAAAATATGGTCCAGCCTAATAATCCTGAAAACCCATTACACTGTTGTCACTCTTTATAACAAACCATCTTATCACACCCTGCAAGTACGAAAACTGGCCAAATGCGGATTTGTGATTCCTCACTTTCCATCATTCCCTTAGTAAATGCCCGATTACAGTATACAATTTTGGGAAAAAGTTCAAAAAGACCAGTCAAACCAAACGGATAAGTGCAGTGCTTCTGGGGACGCGCAGTCCGGTTTTTTTCGCGATAATTTTCGTCTCTTTTGTGTGAATTATGTTCCGTCAGTGCAAGCGGATGGTTGGGTTTGTGTGCAAAGTGAAAAAAAAAACAATTCAGGATTGTGAGATGGATTTTTGTGGTGTTCTTTTTGTGCTGTATTCGCGATCGTGAAAATCAGGAGTGAGTTGCGCTGTTGCTATAGAACAAGATCGATCTTGGAATTTATTTATATTAATCGGTGAGTTATTGTGTGCTTAAAGCCCTTTCTTCATCATCGCTGGTTGGAAGACAATTTGATGGTTTAGTTCGTTAGGTTTATCGCGTAAAAAATATTTTGATTCATCAAGAACGTTGAGTGGTGCGCGAGTCTTTTTTTGTGTTGAAAAGACCTTCCCATAGCTCCGTAGCTCGGAGGGCTCGACGTCGTTGGTTTGTGTGTTAAGCCCTCTCCATAGCATCGTAGCTCGAGAGGCAACGAAAATCAATACCTCATCTAGCTAACAGAAAGAAGATCGTCTATTCCTTATCAAATCTATGAATTAAATGGTTATATAATTAAAATCAGACTACGCTATCATTGCAGCATTGCGTTTAACACCTCATTCTATAAATAAACATTATTTGGCTTTATCTTTCCACAGCCGGCTGTCTAAGATTAAACCATTTCATTTAAAATTTAACAACAGTCAAACGGGAAATATCTCATCCGCAGCATCCGATTGTTTAAAACCTTTCAACAAACACTATGATTTTGGGTCGCATCATCATCTTCTATGATGAATCCTGACCAAGCACCCTATCCTACTAACCAATTTGCAGGTTCCTGGCGCTTGTGGGGTGTAAGCACAGAGTAAATCAGCTGCCCTAGTAGCAACCTGCGCTAACTAACATTCCCGTCCCTTAAAATCGAGATCTACAAACTGACATGGCGGGCGCCGTTGGTGGTCAATGACTATTACCTATTCGCAACTACTCTAGCTTTAGCAATCATGATGTTTTATCTTTTCGGCGCATTCATACATGCTGTTGATAAGGGAAACACCACTAGATCGTCGAAGCCTATGATCAGTAGTGCTGAAAGGATATTACGGTTCTGTTCAGCAACGGAAGGGCAACCATGGGTGGTCTCTCATGCTCATGCTCAAAAAGACCAGTCAAACCAAACGTGTTTGTTATTGCCTACAAAAAAAATCGAGGTTTCGGATAATCAAGTATTTACTGTATCAAGAAATAAGTATGCACAAATGTTGCATCGTTTGAATAAAATCGGCAATTCACAAATCGCGTAAAATGAGTTTTTATCTGTTCAGTCATGAAAGGGACCGCAATTTTTAGCGCAAAGAATAGCTCTAAATTTTGAAATGGTTGCACAAATTTTGCTGCCCTTGTTCTGTTTAAACAGAAATCAACGAAAAATATGAAAACAATGTGGAAAAATTTGAATCTATGCTCTAGAATTTTTGCATTTTTGAAGTTTGTGTCTCTTGAATTTGATTAAAAAAGGGGTGGAGATGAGGGAAAAAAATATGAAAATTAAAAGCCATGGTTTCAACATTGGAATCAAAAAAGTATTTAAAATGCATTTTACATCAGTCCAGTTGTTTGTCAATCATGTGAATATTAAAATATTTGCAACGGATGAAACTTCATCCATGGATTCCCTATGTCAAAAAAGCTATTGTTTGAGAAGTTGTAGGTTTTAGTTAAGGCTTTAAATAAAATTGGCACAAAGAAAACAAATCGACTATCTACACTGAAGGTTTGAATCCCAAAACATGCATGTTCGGACCGAATGTAAACTATTTTTGCAGCAGCTCGTATTTCTTCTGAGCAGCTTAAAACTGTAAGGTATATTAAGATTTCAGTTAGTTTGTGGTACAATAATGCTTAATTGATCATAATTACATGAGAAGTTCAATTCCAATCCAGGCAGTAACGCATTTCGGCCTCCTTCTTGAGCAATCGAGTTCATTTTTATCCTAGGCTTCAATGTCAAATATTACTTTGAGCTAATCTATTGGGTTGTCTCAGCGGTGTTTTTACAATGCATTTTTTTTTCTCGAAATAAAGCCTTTATAAATATTAGGTATTTTAAAAAGTTTATCTCCCTGAACAAAGTCCATGGCAATGCAATGGCAACGTATAAAAGTTGAAATGTAAACGTTACTTAATCCACCTTTAGGTGGTTGGTGCCTTCCTCACATTCACAAAGTCAATACATTCAGTAAAAATAGCAACATTCCCCCATAACATGTTTAACAAATCAATTTTATCACTCATTTCTTTTGATAGGGTTCGCAGACCTTCAATATTTCTGGCTTATCGGCAAGGTCTGATAAAAAACCTATCCAACGATAGTTCGCATGGAAGATTCAGACAATATTTTTATCACAATATCTGTAATCTGGCCCCCAAAAAGTGTATAAATAACACTTAAGTGCTAATAATTTTTGATAGGGTTAACAGATCTTCGATGTTTTAGGCTCATTCTAAACATGGTAGGTTTTCTTGCAAAAACCACCCTTTTTACAATCTTCCGAACATACGCAAAATCGTTTTTTAGAATAATTTTTGAAGTACTTAACTAAACTTGAAGATTTTAAATAGAGACCTATGGGACCCCTAGACGGATCAAATAAGACTAATACGGTCAAAATCCGTTCATCCAGTCTGGAGATAATCGAGTGACAATGTTTTTGTCCACCCACCTACACACATTCACACAGACATTTGCTCAGAGGTGGACTTTTCAGTGTTCTATCAACTTGATTCATTATGCATACCATCAGATTGGGTAGTCAGAACTTCATAATTCAGGGCACTTATGTGCTTATAACTTTTGATAGGGTTGTCAGATCTGCAATCTATTGAACACGTTGGAAAGGTCTTTTGTGTACCTATCCAACGACAGGTCGCCGGACAAAATTTTTGTCAAATTATCTGAGATCCGGTCTCTAAAAAGTTCATAAATAACACTTAAGTGCTTATAACTTTTGATAGGGTTGTCAGATTTTCAATGTTTTAGACGTGTTGGAAACGTCTTTTGATTACCTGTTCAACGACAGGTCACATGATAGATTCGGGCAACGTTTTCAGTATAATATTTGAGATCCGGCTTCCAAAAAGTGCATAAAAAACACTTAAGTGCTTATAACTTTCAATAGGGTTGTCAGATCAGCAATCTATTGAACTCGTTGTAAAGTTCTTTTGATTACCTATCCAACGACAGGTCGGATGATAGATCTGGACAACGTTCTCATCAAAATATCTGAGATCCGGCTTCCAAAAAGTGCATAAATAACACTTAAATGCTTATAACTTTTGATAGGGTCGTCAGATCTTCAATCTATTGAACTCATTGAATCTTTCATCTTTCAAATACCTTTCTAAAAATGTACAACATGACGGGGTTTCTTACAAAAAACCACCCTTTTTGCAATCTTTTACAAAAACCGTTTTTTAGCATAACTTTTGAAGTACTTAACTAAACTTTATAATTTTCAATAGCGACTTATGGGACCCAAAGATGGATCTAATGAGACCATAACGGATCAGCCAGTGCCGAGATAATCCAGTGCAATTTTTTTTGATCAACATCCCACCACACACACAGACATTTGCTCAGGATTTGATTCTGAGTCGATATCCCAAGTAACATTTTTTCCAGGAGTTCTACAAGAGCTCTTCAAGATAGATACAGCATAGCAGTTTGGACCGCGGTAGGATAAAATTCTCTTCAAAACTTCTTCAGGAGTTTGGAAGAGTTCTTGAAGAGAGTTTTATCCTACCGCGGTCCAAACTGCTATGCTGTAGCTATCTTGAAGAGCTCTTGTAGAACTCCTGGAAAAAAATGTTACTTGGGATGTATACATGAAGGTGGGTCTAGGAGGTCAAATTAAGAATTCATTTTTCGAGTGATTTTATAGCCTTTCCTCAGTTAGATGAGGAAGGCAAAAATTCGAAGGAGTACCCCAAAATGTTTCCTACATTATTACAGTACCAATTAATTAATGATTGTTTTTTCCTTAAGTTTAATGTCTTTTTCCGTTTTGTGGTCCCAACATTAAAAATTTGCAAAAATACAAAAGCGCCTTTGATGATTTGAAAAACAAAAATAAACGTTATACAATGTATTTTCAATAGCTTGCCATCAATTGTCCAATTAATTAAACAATAAAAAATAAAATTTGCTTCCTATTTTTTTGGGGAATAATTGAAGGGAGGAGGTAGGCAACAATTAAAAAAAAAGATTGCAATGGCTTTATTATTATGTTTTTAGGTATAATAAATGGTACATTTTGTGCTAGAGTTTCGGAAGGTGCAAATGCGGTTAGAAGAAATTATTTTTTTAATGTGCACATCATATGGTACTCTCCTTTCAATCTTTAAATAAATAATGCTCTAAAATTAAATAAAAAATCAAATCCACTTGAAAATTTTGCAAACAGCAAACCCAAAACCACCACTGCTGGTGCAAAAAAGCTTCCGCAAAACTTAAAGCTCCTCCGATCTTCATTGCGGAAGCAAGAAACATGTTGAACAACAATTTCACCACCAGTTGCTTGGTTACTTTCTTCGCTTTCTTCCCAAAGAAAATGGGCTACTCTGTAGCGTAAGTGTCTACATTCAGGCGATTTTCCATCAACAAAATATGGCAGCATGTTTGACGCCCGTTTAAACTGAAACTGACAGCATTTGGGAAAAACTTTTTCCAGCAGCTCAATAAAAAAAAAGAAATTGTCTTCCCCGACATTAAGTGCTATTTAAGTAAGGATCCAAGTGGAAATTTTCGTCCCCACTGGGCTGGGTTTGACATTTATTTTATTTCGTGATCGATTTAAGGCGAAGAGAGACTTCCACAGAATTTCGGTCTCCGCCCACAAGTCGGGACGGGACGGAAAGTTTTTCGGTTTTCAAGTGCCCCCAGGCAAATGGCCTTAAAGTTGAACGTTTTATGGGGCTCTTTTGGGTGAGGCTGGGGAGAAAAAGAGCTGGTAGAACGAACGAACGGACGAAGAACAAACTTTCCTTTCCACGGCGGGATGCTGATGACCCCCGGAGAATGGGCACGTGGAGTCGTGGGGAGCAAACAGGGGTGGTATGATTGATTTGGGCAGAACATTGTTAGGATGTAACATATATTAGAAATAAATATTCAAAACTGGTGTGGTGTGTAAGGTTACATAACATTTGAACTTTATTTGCAAGAAAAAATCGTAAAAAAAATTCAAAAATATTATTAGCAATTACTACTGAAATAATTATGTTTTTTTTTTCTTGGAAAAATATTAAACAGCGTTAAAAGTTTTTTTTTCTTTCTTTATAAATTAGAAAGCGTGAAGGTCATGGCAAATATCTTTGAAAAAATGTTTTTCAAAAACAATAGGATATAAAAATAATATTTATTTGATTTTGAACCCCTGCTCATCACATCTAAACAAACCTGACCTTGAAGGGCTTTATGATTGCAGCACATTTTTGTTGTAGGAATTAATTGAAAAACTTTAAGCTTATGCCCGTCTGCCCGTCGCGATCATCAACGGAATTGGATGACTCATTCTCTGCAGGGTATTTTCACTTGATGAATATGATGAAGCCCACCATGCCTCATTTTTTCTCTTCAATGAAAGTGAACGTTTCAGGCTCTCAAATATGGAACTACTCGCGGAGAAGGAGGAAGGAAAGAAGTCAATTTTACGAGATCAACTTTTTTTTAATGGTATTATACTGCAGAGACCTGCCTGCCTGCAGTAGCACTAAACACACGTTAAGCGGCATCTAACCACTTTTTGAGGAGCAGTAGCGGGGTAGCGACGTGAGTTCTATCATTTCTCTTTTTCAACTCCCTTATAAAATATTTCCTGCGGTTGACTGGTGCTGCTGTTGTGGAAACTTTTTGTCAGTGAACGAAGAGATGGTAATAAAACTAGATTTTCTGATCGATTGAGTGTCTTCAGGGTAATTTAGCCAAAACTAAAAATAACATATTTTAAAAAGATATTTTGTTTTTAAATAACTCTTTTGACAAAAAAAAAATTAAAAAATAGTTTTTAAGTAAAATTTTTGCATGGATAAATTTTTTTAATGGATACATATTTATCAGACCGAGCCACGTAGCCTAGTGGTAACGCTCCCGCCTAGTAAGCGGTAGATCGGGGTTCAAATCCCGGCTCGGACCAACACAACTGGTGATCTTTTCCCTTCTGGATTCGATTGCTTAGTAAAGGGAAGGTAGTGTATCGTCACAAACTGGACCTTATCACGACACCTTAGGAAGGCGACCTATGGAATGTTAACATTAACCTTAACATGTTAACATTCGTTGAATGAAAAACTGCCACTGAATCCGCTTTGTAAATGCCGGCCCCGATACTCTTCAAGGGTGTTCCCCTCAGGAACTGGGAAAGATTTACTTTTACTTATACATATTTTTCAAACAAATTTTAAATGTTTTAATTTTTTTTTTCAGCTATCGCGCCGTAAGCAAATTGTAGTAATTTAAAGGTAAATTGAGAAAAAACATATGTAAAAAAAAAACAAACTTTACAATTCCAAAGATATATACAATCTTATTTCGACCATTTTTAAATATTCAGTTTGATTTTAAGATATTAAAACTATTTTTATTCAGAAAAGTAAAAAAAATCATAAAGATTTTATTTAAAACAAACAAAATCCGACCAAATATTGTCAAGTTATCGTCCGTTGAAAAAAAATCAGGGTTATTGGAAAGAAACGAGATACTACCCTTCTGCTTAAATTTGTTAATTTTATTAATTTTGTTAATTTTTTTATTTGGGTTATTTGGGTAATTTTGTAAATTTTGAAAACTTTGTCATTTTTTTAAATTTTGTAAGTGTTGTAAATTTTGTAAATTTTGTAAACTTTGTAATTTTTTTAAATTTTGTTTATTTTGTTAATTTTGTTAATTTTGTTAATTTTGTTAATTTAGTTAATTTTGTTGATTTTGTTAATTTTGTTAATTTTGTTAATTTTGTTAATTTTGTTAATTTTGTTAATTTTGTTAATTTTGTTAATTTTGTTAATTTTGTTAATTTTGTTAATTTTGTTAATTTTGTTAATTTTGTTAATTTTGTTAATTTTGTTAATTTTGTTAATTTTGTTAATTTTGTTAATTTTGTTAATTTTGTTAATTTTGTTAATTTTGTTAATTTTGTTAATTTTGTTAATTTTGTTAATTTTGTTAATTTTGTTAATTTTGTTAATTTTGTTAATGTTAATGATTAAACTTTTTTATTTTTGTTAATTTGGTTAATTTTGTTAATTTTATTAATTTTGTTAATTTTGTAAATTTTGTCAATTTTGTTTATTTTGTCATTTTTGTTAATTTTGTCAATATTGTTGATTTTGGTAATTTTGGTAATTTTTATAATTTTGGTAATTTTGTTAATTTTGATAATTTTGGTAATTTTGGTCATTTTGTTATTTTGGAAATCTGCATACTTTGAACACATGGTTTTTAAAATTATTTGACCCTTTAATGAATAATTTGTTTTGTTAGAGATTTTTATTTATATTATCAAATTAATTGGAACCATTTTTTGCAAGAATGAAAATAAGAAAATAAATGTTTTTGTAGACAATTTTTGAGAGAGCATAAAATGCAATACTGTGCCAATACGTTTTTTGATATTTTTTAAGAAAAATAATTATTTGACCGGACATTTTGTTGTTATTATTTTTTGAGAAATAACAAAAAAGGTATTTAAAAATCCAAAATGGCTAATGAGCTAAACTTGCGATTATCGGACCCATAAATTTGATTGCATTTTTCCAAGAAAGCCAATCTTCCATCGGCTGTCTTGTGAGCATGTTTTTTTCCAATCCCATCTCTCTATCTCACTCAGAAATGGTCACATTTGTCAGTCTTACCACACGACCGCCAACCTGTCCGCCCCATACCATGGGCGGTGAACCTGACTATGCAGCAGGTCTACGGAGGAGCAGGTCAATGGCAGCAGTTTGTTGATGTGGACCAAACCACTTTTCTGACAAAACTTTGCAGCCACAGCAAGCAAGTTTGAGGAAGATGAAAGTGGTTTAGTGGGTATTTGAACCATTGCGAGTCTCGTTTTGCTACCAACTGCTTCTTGAGAGAGATTATTGCAAGTGTGACGGGTTGAATACAGGATCATAACTAGATTTGAAACTTGAATTGCATCGTTGCTTGTTTCGATGGCTGGTTGAGATGACCGACTAAGCAAACCTGTGCCGCGTAGGATTAAGTGGGGTGAATGAACTTTGGGGAAAAAAAGTCTAGCTTGAAAGTAATTAATATTTAAGGATGCGCTTCAACTGATTGAGTTATTGTTAACTCAGAACATTTGAAGTACATCGCGTGTTTAAGTCCAATAACAACTATGCTGAGATAAAAAAACTGCCTTCGACCTAGTGCTTGAGCAGAAAGGTTCCAGTTCTGCGTGCGAGGAAGCACCATTTTTCCAGGCCAAGATCAATTACTGCGATAGCCGACAAACGGTTTTCGACGATTATGTCACACCCTCATCCATCTTGGGCACAGATTCTCCAATTGAAGTAATTCTCTAGAGGTATGTGTTTTTTCCTTCAATTTAAGGTATACTTCGGACAAAAAATTGATTTCAAGTATTAATGGATTTTAAATTAAAGCATATTTGAAGCAAACTTTAAGAAATAAATGTTCAATTATGAGCTTGTACTGTAAAAGTTGTACAGTTAGAAAAAGTGAGTGAATGCTTTTCTAAGAATTTATAAATTTTCTCTTTATAATGAAATTTTATTCTTAAAATTGAGTCAAATCAAAATTCACCAATTTAGTATTCACGACTTTGAAAAATTAGACACTCCCAAGTAACATTTTTAAACCAACTAGCCACCACCAAGTTTTATTAAGGGTTTATTCTAGGATCTTGATTGCCTAATAGTTTTATTTGGGCATTCACCGCAACCAACAAGCAAGAGCTAATTAATAGGTTCTAACAGGGTTTTATGCATCGGACATAAAACCGGGTGGAAATAAAAGCCGACTGGCATTCAATAAGGTTTTATGAAAGTTTAAATAGAGGCTTGAAAACCAGATGGCAATGCCATGCCAAACGGTTTTATCGCATGCTTTGTTAGAACCTAGGGTGTTGTAGCTGTCAAGTGCCATTAGGCATGTAAAAAGCTCACTTAAAACCATTAGCTCCTTAAAGAGCATTTATCGCGGCCAAATAGCAGTGCATAAATTGATGTGATTGAATATGATGGACCGCCGAAAAAACGAAACTATTGGCACTACGCCCCCCGGGGCATGGCCTTCCTCTAACGTGGGATTTCTGCTCCAGCGCCTCTGACGAGACAGGAGAAACCGGGACCGACGTTTTACTTCACCATCCGATAGAAGCTCAGTGGATAAGGCGGGAATCGAACCCGCGTCTCATAGCATCATCGGGATCGGCAGCCGAAGCCGCTACCCCTGCGCCACGAGACCCACGATGGACCGCCATCTTGATTGAAAAAATAGAAAACTGAAAAATTTGATTTAAATTTGATAAAAATATAGCGATAGATGTTTAAAAATATTTTGAACATTTTTTTCAAAGAATTGCAATAAAATATTTTTTAACAAAAAACATTATGATTACAAAATATTGATTTTTGATGAAGCGAGTTGAATTTTTTGGCTCTATCGCCCCTACATTTATCAATAAAATTTCAACTGCAGCTGAATTTGAGCCATCAATTGTGAGAAATAAGCTTTCAAATTATTTAGATTACCTCTAATATATATTATTTATCATCGCCATTTTTGACAACCATCTCCATAATTTCATTTGGCAAGACGAAGACTTATTTTTGCCAAAATAAAACCTATTTGGCATAAGACGTTTGAAGACGTATGAAATGTCATTTTTCCATAACTCCTGACTAGGTTTTAACAAAGGTTTTATCAAGGCTTTGAGGATGTTGTTAGGATTCAGTTGTAAAGCCTTGAACTCCTATGTAGGTTTTATAAATAGGCCGTAACAACCTTTTGCGGAGGTCCTTTTGGGTTTTAAGTGGGGTTTATCAAGGTTCTGGGGAGTTTGTTACGACTAAGGGGTTTTAATGTTGGTTTTGGCTGATAGGTTTTATAGCGGTTGTGACAGCTTTGATAAAGCCTCAAATGTTACTTGGGCTGTCAAATAAAAATACATTTGACACGATGAGTAATTTGGTTAAAGTTCTTCACTTTACTTTTGTGGGCCAAAAAAATTAACCATGCATTAAAAAAGACTTAAAATTGTCTTAACTCAAAATTGTGTATTTTCTTAAAATTCACAAAAAAAGGAAATTCAATTTTACAACTAAAAATAAATATTGCAATTATTTTTGGTACTTTTCAGAAACCATACTTTTTTCAAAAATGTATAAGGCCGTTGGAAATATTTTTTAAAGATTATGCCGCCTTTCAAAATTGGTCTGAAAAATCAGGGGGCAAATAAAAATTTTTCCAACAAACTTCCAAATTTCCATGAAAAAAGAAGTCTAATCAACTGAAAACAATCTAAAATCCATTATTCTGCATTGATAATCATAAAAAGCATGTTTGGGATTGTTTAAAAAAAACTTAGAATTTTTATAAAAATCCAATCCACAGCATCGCAAGAAAATTATTATTCCCAAATAATAAAATTTTCGTCAATACTTAGATATTTAGGAAACTAATGATGGCAAAACAACTGGACAGGTGTTTTTTAAAACACTTTTCTCATTAAAATGTTGAAACCATGGCTTGTAATTTCATTTTTTATACTTTTTTATTTTTAATTTTTATTCATTTTTTTTGTTAAAATCACAAATTTCTACTTTACAACTTTGACCAAATTTTGAAAGAGGCAGCTAAATTTTCTTCAGTAATTACGTTAAATTGTTTCAACTTCTTCCTGAAAGTGTCTGTTTTTTTTTTAATTCAAAACATCCCAAACATTGAAGTTTAGTTAATTTTTTGAAATTTTAGGGCATTTTTGTAAATATTAACTAGTATTTTTTTTTTTCAAAATTCTGCATATTGGTGGCGTCAAAGATTGCACAAATTCTTGGATGGTCGAATTTGGCATGGTTTTCTTCACTAACCTGTTAGCTATCGAATTCACTTTCAGCGAGAACGACTCAACTCCGATCCATATAAATTTGCATCAAAATCACATTTTATTTAAAAAAAATCTTTTTTTAAACAAAACAAAAAACCGGATGGAGGTGACCTCAGTCATAGGAAATTGTTCTTTTTTTAAGGTAATAGTTAAAACATATTTTTTTCAAAATTTTACTTTTCAAGGGATTTTAAAACCCTATAAATAGTATACGAAACTATAATAAAAATTAAGATCGTTAGATTTGGGAATCATTCCAACAAATCAATACTGAACAACATATTTGGGTTTCAAATTACAAAAGAACGGAAAAAGTCCAGAGAATACCCCATCCAGGAAGACGATTCCGATGATTCACCACTGTTATCGTGTGTCAGCTGAGAGTGACAAGCTCAATGTGATTAGCTCAACTTCCGCACTCTCAACACTATAGCTTGACAACAAACTGACTCTAGCCTCGGGCATCAACTTTTACCCTGGAGCAGAGCATAATTGGCTGACAGTTATTTCACCAGTTCATTTCGAGTGCTGTATAGACGGCCAACAGTGGCCACCAACACCGCAAACTACAGTTCCACCTCGAGTTCGAAAATGAGAAAAGTTTCAACTGTCCAACTGTTGGACAGCGTTTTAAACAGATGGCACTAGCTTACTTACTTCTGCACTTTGTCCCCGGCGCAATTGTCCTCAAGTTCCTAACCTGCACCGCCAATCCGGACAGATAAACTCGGGTGAACAAGTGCTCCACATTATTAAAACTTTATTCAGGAGTGGAGAGACTGCTGCCACCAGATCTGGGCCGGTGCTCAATTACGACTGATCCTCGCCACGTGCTGGCCATCGCCCGCAACTGCAGCAAAACTGCACCTTATTGGAATTCTTTCCGATGAACCCTTCGGCGAACAGCTGCGGTTAAAATAGCTTGGCATGTTTGTTTTAATTTTTCCGTTGATGGCATGTCCATTTTGCCCGACCACGTGGAGTCGGATCTCGTTAGACAGTGGTAGCAGCTCGCAGAAGGGCAGTCAGCTGGATCCACTACACGAAATGAGATTGCTGGTTTCCACTGAAGCGAGGATACACGCCAAGCTACCGCTAAAAGGATGAAGCCCAGACATGGCTGGCATCTATGTAAACTGATATGTTGGCGGCTTATGGCTATTGGATGGAGTAGAGAGGTTTTCAGAAATAAAAGTAATGAGAATAAAAAAAATCAAAAAAAAAAAAAGAACAGAAATACAGAACTATAACACTGAAAGAAACAATCTCTAACTTTACTCAATATTCGTCGAAGACGGTTTTCCGTAAGCTTCACTAATGCTTGGTACAACATTATAACCCTTATGTCCTCTTACTTTCACATTTCCCTCAGGCTAAACGTCGATTAAGTAACCCCTCCGATATTATCAAACAGCTTAACCACACCCCGTCAAGGCGCGTTTCCGTCGCGCATGATCACATAATTACCGACTTGCCCACACGCACACGCGTCCACTCTAATCGATCAACTTCAACTGATCAGAGTGCAATCGATAGCCAACCCATCAGCGTCAAGTTCATTGCACGTCGTGTTGAGGAAGAAATTATGTGACTTAAGTACACGGTGTTTAGCACCGTCCGTCACGAGTGTGTGACCCTGCGTTTCTCCAAGTGTACCATTCCCCTGTACACACGCGCGTGTGTGCCCTTGGCTAACAACGTTGCATAAAATGTTCGATTGAGCGATAATCCAATCTCTCGGTTGTCATGAAACATGAGATTTGGATGAGGTTTGAGAAAATTATTTAATATTCTTTTTGTTTAGCATAGCATAGCATTGGTGTCTACCTGTAGCTGCTACTTCGTTATTGACCAGGACCTCCAAAAATTGCTCCGTGGAACACAGATGAAAGGTAGGAACCAATCATCAACCCTTCGCAATTTTCAAAGGCCGGCCACGACCAGTGGTAAGACACGGGGAAGTGGTTGGGAATGTTAGTCCGATACTTGAGTGATGGGACCGCTAAATCGGCTGCGTCTCCGACAAAGTATCACATGAGTTTTGAGGGGTTAGTAAGATGGGTATGAGGTCAGGATTCACTGTGGTAGGTGATGCGACCATAAGAAATTTGTTTATCTGTTGAAATTTTAAAAATCTTAGGCAGCCGGCTGCGGAAAGATACATAATTGATTATTTAAAAAAAAAAAATCGAACGCGTGCCAACCGAGCAGTATTGCTATGGGCTGGACTTATCAGTATATTTTTACTGTTTATACGATAACGCGAGTAAATTTCGAAAATAGTAAATAAAAGACGCTTTACTGTTCATAAAATGGATAGTTTGATGAGTAAATACTAAAACTGCCAGTTGGAATAAATAATTACGATCAACAAATTTGAACGAAAAGAAAAGATGACACCACGTAAACGATTGTGATGGAATTGAAACAATAACTTAAACAAACTAAGCCGGCGGCGTGCCTTCCGATCAACGATGATAAAAGAAGTACTCATGAAAAATAAAATATTACATAAAAGGCTCCGAAAACACGATGCAGAGTAACCGCGGGGTCCCGCTACTCACAATCGAATCTTAACAGCGATACAACGAATATGAAAGAGATGTAATTGTAAAAACGAGTCTGGGCGTCCCCAGCCAGCGCACTTATTTTCTTTCCTAAATGTCAACGTGTCTTTCGATAAACGATTCTATAGAAATGTCTTTTGCACCGTGAAAATTTCATACATTATTTGAAAAATTTATGCACAATTTACCCGACGCTGTGCCTCCTGATCAACGATGATATAGGAAGGGCTTTTAAAATCACAAAACAATTAATGTAATCTTAATTGAAGCGCCAAAAAAACACCAATCACTGAAAAAATGATGCCCGAAACACGAATAATCCTGCAAGGCGTGCGCGCTCCTCTACCGTCCAAAATCAACTCAAAAATGACAAAACTCAAAAAGCTATGAACCGCGCTTGAAAAAGAGAAAAACCGATGATTACAATAAAACCGCCCGGAAAAAAAATAAGGGGGAGAGGGGGTAATATGCACCCCCGGGGCAAAATGCACCCCCTGCTTTTCTCGGTATTTGGAAGAATTTTCCGGGGAAAAACTCATAGAAATTGGAAGCTTAACATTGCTGAACCATGCTGGAAAAAATTGAGCATCGTAGTTTAAAAACAGCTTAAGTTATTTGCAAAACTTTAAAATGTTGTGTTTTCATCTAATTTTCATTGAACTTTCATTATGATTTTTAGGCAATATAAAAAGCATTTATTGTTATTGTAAGTATTGAGGTATATAGTTTTTGCCATAATCTTCACTATTCTGTAGATAGATGAGTCCAAAAACATCAAAAATGCATTTTTAATTAAATTTTCTGCAAAAAGCGTGTTTGGGGCAAAATGCACCGCTGTGAAGCTCCTTTGTAAAAACAGCGGTGTCATCTAGTGGTGACTAGTGAAAACTGCTTTTACCCGGTGCATTTTGCCCCATGTTGTGGTGCATTTTGCCCCGTTTTTGTAGTGCATTTTGCCCCATTGTTGCGGTGCATATTGCCCCGCATGGTTGTTTGAAATGAATCAAAAATGTTTTTAGAAATTTGATATTTTCAAACAATGTTGAGGTTTTTAAAGACTTTCTTCACATGGATGACGAAGAATAATAGTTGTTTTAGAACATCGAACAAAATTCTTCCACAGTAATGCTGTAATGGTTGAGAAATCACAGTTTTCCCTTAGGGGGTGCATATTACCCCCTCTCCCCCTAAATAAAAAAAAACAAACAGACACGCCCGAAACGAAACCGACAAAAAAAAATTTTCAATCGCGCGACTCTTTTCCAACTCAATTTTATGAGATTGATGTGAATTTATAGAATATGTGTTCTGGTAAGACTCGATTGAAATCTACTGTATAAGTGTTCAAGTCAAATGATCTACTCACTATAAATTTCTCAGCTAGTGTTATGTGCAAGATTAACAAAAGCTTAAACTCCTTTATCATCATACACCCAGACCAAATTTGACTGTCATTCAGTGATGACGAAACTACTGACATCGGTTGCTAGCTCTATTGCCAATCACTCATTATTTAATATTATTTTTGTTTTTAGCTTAAATGATGATAACATTTGATCCTGCCAACAACTAAGTTATGGACTGTTACCAAAAACTAAAATTAATTTAATATTTTTTTTGAATAATTTTGAATTTTCACTGATCACGAATATAAGCTCCATTTTTTGATATCTCGTGATGGAGGGGCGGTACGACCCCTTAAATTTCTTAACATTCTACAGAATTCCGAGAAACCTATCTTTCATCGAAAAAAATACAAAAAAAGTTTCAAAAATTGTGCCATTTTTCGTTACTCAGCTGTAAATCATTTTAAGATATATCATTCTAAAAAAAATTTAATGTTCTTTTCGAATCTGGAATAACCCAGAAGAATCTTTTAGTTTCAGTGACAAAAAGTGAAATGAAAAATCACCATTTTTTTACCGTGCATAATTTTTTTTCAGTGTAGTCCATATCCTTACCTACAACTTTGCCCAAGACACCAAATCGATCAAAAAATTTCTTCAAAAGATACAGATTTTTGAATTTTCAAATATCATATTTGTATGGACAGCTGCCAAATTTGTATGGAAAATTATATGGACAAACTAATGATGCAAAATGGCTTTTTTGGGCATACCGAAGGCACCAAAAAAGTTTCGGCCGGATAAAAAAAAATACAAAAAATAAAATTAAGAAAAAAAATACCGATTTCGTAGAAAATTGCTCATTTCTCTTTGTTTCGTCATTCGTTCGTGGGTGACCTTGAACGACCATGATCAACGACGAACAACTTTTTCAAAACTTTTCTCGCATGATCGCGATAACTGGTGGTAATTACAAGCAAACCCCTTATGTTTATACTTCAAAATTTGTGTTTGTATAACATTGTTACATTCATAAAAATAACCCTGCATAGTTAGAAAATAAACATAATTTTAAAATAAAAAAAAAGTTCTTACTGCAAAAAATATCCTTCTGGGTTATTGCAGATTCGAAAATTACATAAAATTTCCCATATAATGACATGTCCTATATTTTTTTACAGTAGATTAATGGCACAATATTTGAAAATATTTTTTTTTATGAGAAATACTTTTTTTTTCGGAATTCTGAGAATGCCATCAAATCGGGCGTCCAATTTTAAATAAAAGTTCCTTTAACAACAAAATTCTAAACCATCAAATTATGCAAATTATTGTAAAAACAAATATTTTTTCGAATGCTTAAAATGGAAGGGGTCGTACCGCTCCTCCGTCACTAAATATCGAGAAAAATGGATCACGGACAAAAAAAATCCCTTAGGACAAAGCTTCACGCAAATCGAAAAGAGGTCGGGGCAGCTGCTGAGTGAGTTGGCGGAGTATTATCCTTTTGACAAACCAAGATTTTTGAATGTTTTGGTTTGAAACGTATTTTTCCTTGTACGCTAAATAGGTCACCTTTCTTTTGCAAACCGGATAACTATAATTTATTGAAACGGTGTCATGAAATGGATTGGGAAATATGTGTTTTTAGTGTAAAATACTCAAAATTGGCATGAGGGTTTTCTCAATTATCGCGGAGAATCTTTGGAGTTGAGTGGATTTAGATGAAAATCGTGATTTTGGCATGTTTTGATAGTATCAACAGCCCCACTAAATTTGAGGATGATCACCAAAAGCTGATCTCGAGCATAAATAATTACCATTTCCCAAAAATATAATTAAATCAATATTTGCTTCATACTGATAACACTGCAACAAAAACTCGATGAATATGTATACACAGAAAAAAAAAGTGTAAATTTACACGGCACTGAAACCATGCTTCAAACGTAAACATGCTCAATGTAATTTTGAAATTTAATGTAATACGTTGTATTGCATTTAAAGGACCTTCACACAAAATGAGATTCGTTGTAATTCACGAATCTCATGTAAATGGAACTTTTGCTTCCAGCAAATCATAAATTTAAAAAAATGAAAAGCATGTAATTGCATATTTGATGTAATATTTTCTAAATGTAAAACGAAAAAGCATTTAAATTCCATATGAAATATTGTTTTGCGAATGACAGCTCAAAGCGCTGACAAAAACAAATCAGCTGAAAGTTGTTGAAGATTGGCGCAAGTGAAGTGGAGGTGTTTACTCATTCTGTGCCAGATTTTGCGTTGTTTGGGCAGCTGCTAATTACCCGGAGCTTTTGGGCAAACCAAGATGACTCTGGATAAGATCGGGAAACGTTCATCGAGGGTTGAGTGGTCAGAGAAGCAGTGGAAACCGTCTAGGAGGAGGAGTAGCATTCGAGTTATGTTGCTCAAATGACATTTTTTAAGAAAAACGGCAGTTAATCCCGCTTACTTGTTTGGGTGTTCCGGTTGCATTGGATTTGACTTAAGTGGGGATCTTCTGTGGTGACGGCTGAACCAGAGCAGCTTCCACCTTCCCGGCTTCTTTGTAGGTCGCAGAACAGATGAGGAGCTGGAGCAGCGTTGGAGAACTTAATGGAATCTTCCGTTAAGTCATCCGTGTTGGGTGGGACAGTAGACTCCCGACAGGCACATCGTCGTATGCTCGGTCAGCAATTAGCTAGCAATCGTCCAACAATCCGGATTGAGAGATCGGAACTGTTGGCGTCTAGCCGCATTCCTTCTGGCTGTACGGAAGATAAACGGCGACCGCTGAAGCTGCTGCATCTGTGGTCACTACAGATGCAGCAGCTTCAGCGGTCGCCGTTTATCTTCCGTACAGCCAGAAGGAATGCGGCTAGACGCCAACAGTTCCGATCTCTCAATCCGGATTGTTGGACGATTGCTAGCTAGCCGGTTCGTTGGTCTTCTATTTGTACCTTCCGGATCAGACCCTCGTTTTGTTCCTACCGGTAAGATATTGACTTTGTTATTGTAACCTAGATAAATTCACGATTTTGTGATGGTACATACGAAAAATTCTTTTTTAAATATAAAATAACTCTCAATATTCCACTCCTCTAAATTTTCTTTTTTTTCACAACTGACAGAACGTTTTTGTGTCGGATTAGCTTACACGGCAATCTTTAAATACCGAATATTGAATTCATTGCAACTCCGACAAGCAGTTTGATTCTATTTTTGGGTAGGTTTCAGATTACCCACATTGGGGTTAAAGTAAGGCGTTATTTATTTTTGGATCATTATAAAATACTGTTTCAAAAGGTCATATGCGCCATGGGTTTTCTATGCTCATATGACCATCTGAAACAGTGAGCAAGAATGATTGAACCAGTAACCAGAATGGAAGCTGAAACTATTATGCAAATTCTCGAGACACAGATAACTTTTCCACCAAATTCAAAGTGTTAGTGAAATATGCTTAAGAATGCTTACTATAAGAATTTTAATAATAAAATAATTATTTTTACTTGGCCTTACATTTATATTTAAAAAAAATCAATCAATTTAAACTTCACTAATCTACATTAAAAATTTTATTATAAAGTGTGTTTTAGAGATTTTTTACTTGGGTTTAGTTCTGTGAACCTGTATTTTTTTTTGTTCAAATTTGTAAATATATGTATTTTAAAATTTATTAAATGTATATTCATTTTCACTAATCTTTTCGACCTATCCATTTTGGCAGTTTGGCGCTATTCAAAAAACATGTTCAGATACATCAACAATAGAGAGTTGCATGCTCATTTAATTTTTTTTTTATTTGAACTAGTCAAAACATATATTAAAGCTGTAGTTCATGATCAAAGTTCTGATAAGACGATAAAAAGGGTATTTTTCCTAATAGAGAATTTTATTAACTATTTTTTTTATAGTTATAACTTGATGACGATGCACATTACCAAAAGTACTTTGTGATAGCAGTTCAAATCATTAATTTCAGATTTTAGAAGGTTTTGAAAAAATGTCAATTATAATTTTGATAATTTAAATGTCAAGGCAAATTAATCAGTTAAACACTATTTAGTTTGCATAAGTTTACACTTTGAGTCCATATAAATGTATCAAAACATTGAAAGAGGTATAGTTTTTTTTAATAGTAAGTAAAAATGAAAATTTAATAAAAAATGTAAAAAAAACAAGTTTATTGGCATTTACAGTTGAACTTGTTCCTTATCAAGTGAAGATGTAAAAACAGCTTTAAAATTGGTTTTAATTCCAATGAACAACCGATTGGAGTAGTGGAAATGACAGTTCTCCCATAAGGGATACTTTGTATAAAATTACAAAAATTGCTAGAATGGAAGTGCTCCATTATAATTAATATTTTTATGAATATTGTTTTCCCATGTATTTCTGCAACTCGTAAATTTTCTTAAACAAATATTGGATTATGTTTTTTTAAATGAGATATTAAACGTTATCATAAATAATAATCATTCACTAGACAAAAGGGAGCGTTCTTTTATTAGGTAACGCAGATGGGGGGAGCGGGGGGTCGAAGGCCGTGTTACGCTCCACACAATATTTTTAAAAGTTGTATTGAAATTTTGTTTCGAATTTCGATGAGGCCAATAAGAATAGAATCTCTGTTTATGTTGAAAAGCTTGTTTCTGCCCGATTCGTTCAAAAATAAATAAAATTGAATAAAAAAAACAAACACTAGCGCTCTCTATCTGTGAATACTGTTAATCCGAGTGTTAATCTCTCTTCATTTGGACAGGATAACATGGCGAACTTTTAGATTTTCCTTTATTGATGAACTTCCTCTTCCCCAAGATTCGATACGACGACTTCGACGACTTGTTGTTATCTCCACGGCAGGTCCAGGCGCCCTTCCGCATCGCTCCACGGGGCTTCATATAAATAAGCTGACCTAATCGTCAATAAGAAGGCTGCTGTCAGCTTTGTTATGCAGCAGTGAGCTAAAGAACTTGACTCCAACAGTGACTGGAATTGAAATCGAAGTTTTATATGTTTGTTTCATGACAGTTTTTATAACTCCATTATATAACTTTGTTATAACAAACCTTTTCATCCGACGATCGTCGGTTTCATCTGTCATTTCGATTACCGTACCACGGAGTAATATTGAAAATCGGAGTGATTTTAATTTTTTGTTTGTCATAAACTCCATAAGCTGATAATTTTTGTAGCTTTTACCGGCTATATGTTTACAAACTAATCGGTCAACAATTGAAATTATTGCAATCATCGATAAATAAACATTATTCAAACTCTAAATTCCTTACGTACAAATTTACACCACCTAACAACACGCAATGTCAAGTTGAATATGTATGTTGATTATCAGTTATATAAAATGATCTCCGAAAACATTTATGTAACAAAGCTAGAAAATCTAAGGTTATTTATAGAATATAGGCCACGCCCATTTTCAGAAGATGCCGTCACATGACAATGTTAGATAAGCAGTAAAGTAAACAGTGCAATATTGTTTTTATTCAACAAACTGTTTTCGAGGATAACATTGCCGATGAGGGAAAGCATCTTGGCATATCAGCACTTTGACGTTTAATTACAGCTCAAAAAAAGCGTTTTCAACTGATATCAAGTGCTAAATACCTCAATTGGAAGTGAGCAAGCAATTTTCCATCAAAAGTTTTCCAAATTAAGTTGTTTAAATAGTGAAAATCAGCAAATTGAATGGAGTTAGGAGCGAGTGCTCAACCTCCCAAACATGTGAGTATTTTTCCTATGTTGTGTGTTAAAGTTGGAAAAGAGTGAAGTTGACTGTGTTTTAATACTTGTGTGGCACAAAGCTAAATAGTTATATAAGCCAGTTACACAAGTAGTTAAACAAACTGTTATCTAACTAATGTTGCGATTTTTTCTCGTATGTTATTCAAAAACAACTATCTAACTATTATTCAACAGTCGACAAGTTATGAGTGCTACTTGGGTTGGTACATCATAAATGATGTAAATTTACCGGATTATTTTTTTCTGTGTAGCGTGATCATAGGAAGGCACTTCCCAGAGAAAGTTTTGTATTAATATTTCTTGGGAGAGATAACCAAATTTATCGGAAAACAACTTCCGCGTCGTGAGATGAGTTCCGTATATCACGAAACATTGCAGCGAAGTCAAAGTGCATAACGCCCTTGCCATGATATCTTGTCTTGATTGGGAACTGAGCTTTTTTTGCCAAGAAAGTCATTACAGTTACAGTATGCACTTCACCAAAGCAACAAACTTCCGATGCAGGGAATGCGTCGCATTAAAATTATTCGAGATAGGTTGGTGCATATTAATTTTCAAGTAGTTGATATTGGCTCAATTTCCTGGGAAAGCTAACCAGAAACCTTCCTGGAATCATGAGATGAATATGAACATAATATATGAAGCCCAGTCGGACCAACTCATGCAACGGATGAATTTAGCTGTTCGGTATGTTCTGTTTGTTTTGAGCTGCTAAGCATGATTGATGTTAAATGTTCCATTGAACATGAAACAATACCGAAGAACATGGTGCAATCAAAGGTGCATTCAATTATTTGTATACATTCTGGAAATCCGTTTAACAGAAATTTTCTTTTATTTTAAAAATAAATACTAGTTTCAAATCATTTCTGGTTCAAAAGGTAGCCTTGACCAAACCCTCAACACCAGATCAATCATGTGTTAGCAGGTCCAGCAACCAAGAGACATCCTCACACAAGCTCGAACTGGACGAGCTCGACGACAGAGGCATGATGCTCAATCAATTAGTCAGCTCGCGTTATCTCAGCACGAATGGTTTTCCGTTAGGTTAATTGATTGAAAATTGCTGCTTCTGGCCTGCTTCGAAGAGGAAGGATGGAAGGGTTGCCCGGGGCAACGATGATTACACAATAAGTGGACTCCCTGGCGTGTAGCCCTGGACATGTCTGCCGGTTTAGGGAGGTCTGGTCCCCGAGTGAAGATGTTCAGCATGATATAACAGAATCACATCCGCAAGAATGAAATTGCAAAGTTGTGGCGTCAAGAACAAGTTGCGGTGCTGAGAAACCGGCTTCTCTAGACATCTTGGATGGGCGTTGTAGGTCAATGGGCTCCGCCCGACGTGATCTCGGTAATGGTGGGCAATTATTTGCTTGGGATTTAGGTCAGGAGAGCAAGCTGTGCTAGGCAAATTAGTGACAAATTAAAGGTAATTTCAGACTTAAGTCAAGAAGATCCATCTTGAAGCTATTTACTTGTTACAGTGATAAACATTGATTTTCTATGACGTTTTCATGAAGAAATGATAACACAATGTCCCCATATCTATCCTTGTCCTGAAATACCAAAACATCCTTTCGTGTGGCAAACATCCCCGGGACAGTTTCCAATTTATAGTGCTGTCACAGTTCAATAAAACTTTCATTTGTTCCACACGCTCCCACGACATGGGCACATAACCCCGGTCAAAACAACCACTCTACTACACTTACAGAAGAAAAGCAAAAATTCAATTTCAATTTCCGATCGGATGCACTCCGCACTGAAATCACTTTGTCGCACACTGCACGCTCGCAATTCCAATCAGAATCGTTGATCGTTGCTGGTCGTTGATAGTGAAAGTTCTCCCCCGCCGCCACCACCACCACCGAGTACGCACCCAAGGCCAAACCCAACCGTAGAAGTGCACTTCTCCAGTGCATCGAGAGCGAACATGTGGATATCCGCGCCGAGAGGAAAGGCCAGAAGAGTGTTCAATTATTTGATTCAATCAGCGTGTAACTTCATTCAGCGCAGTGCGATCCGACGATGCTTCTTTATCTTGGAACTGGAGTACCGTGCTTGAGAGGGAATTCGAGCTTTGGGAGTCTTGTCTTGAAGTTTTTTTTTGTTATGTCTCGTCTCAAAGTCTTGAAAACAAGACTTCAATTTCAAGTATTGTCTTGAAGTCTTGTCTTCAAGTATTGTCATCAATTCTTGTTCGTAAGTCTTGTCTTCAAATTTTGTCTTCAAGTCTTGTTCTCAAGCCATGTCTTCATGTCTTGTCTTCAAGTCATGTCTTTAAGTCTTGTCTTCAGATTTGGTCTTCAAGTCTTGTCTTCAAGTCTTGTCTTTAAGTCTTATCCTCAAGTCTTGTCTTCAAGTCATGTCTTGAAGTCTTGTCTTCAAGTCTTGTCTTTAAGTCTTGTCCTCAAGTCATGTCTTCAAGTCTTGTCTCCAAGTCTTGACTTCAAGTCTTGTCTTCAAGTCTTGTCTTCAAGTCTAGTCTTCAAGTCTTGTCTTCAAGTTTTGTTCCCAAGTCTTGTCTTCAAGTCTTGTCTTCAAGTCTTGTCTTCAAATTTTGTCTTCGATTCTTGTTCTCAAGTCATGTCTTCAAGTCTTGTCTTCAAGCCTTGTCCTCAAGTTTTGTCTTCAAGTCTTATCTCCGAGTCTTGACTTCAAGTCTTGTCTTCAAGTCTAGTATTCATGTCTTGTCTTCAAGTTTTGTTCCCAAGTCTTGTCTTTAAGTCTTGTCTTCAAGTCTTGTCTCCATGTCTTGTCTTCAAGTCTTGTCTTCAAGCCTGTCTTCAAATTTTGTCTTCATGTCTTGTCTTCAAGTTTTGTTCCCAAGCCTTGTCTTTAAGTCTTGTCTTAAAGTCTTGTCTTCAAGTCTTGTCTTCAATTCTTGTTCCCAAGTCTTGTCTTGAAGTTTTGGCTTCAAGTATTTGCTTCAAGTCTTGTCTTCGTGTATTATATCCATGTCTTGTCTTCAAGTCTTGTGTTGAAGTATTGTCTTCAAGTCTTGACTTCAAGTCATGTCTGCAAGTCTTGCCTTCAAGTCATGTATTCAAGTCTTGTCTTCAATTGTTGTCTTCAAGTCTTGTTTTCAAGTCTTGTCTTCAAGTTTTGTTTTCAAGTCTTGTCTTAAAGTTTTCTCCTCAAGTCTTATCTTTAACTCTTGTCTTAAAATCCTGTCTTGATATTATGTCTTGAAGTATTGTCAAGTCTTGTCTACAAGTCTTGTTCTGAAGTCTTGTCTTCAAGTATTGTATTCAAGTCTTGTCTTCAAGTCTTGTCTTCAAGTCTTGTCTTCAAGTCTTGTCTTCAAGTCTTGTCTTCAAGTTTGGTTTTCAAGTCTTGTCTTCAAATATGGTCTCCAAGTCTAGCCTTCAAGTCTTGTCTTCAAGTCTTGTCTTCAAATCTGGTCTTGGAGTATTGTCCTCAAGTCTGGTCTTCAAGTCTTGTCTTTAAGTCTGGTCTTCAAGTCTTGTCTTCAATTTTTGTCTTCAAGTCTTGATTTCAAGTCTTGTCTTCAACTCTTGTCTTAAAATCCTGTCTTGATATTATGTCTTGAAGTCTTATCAAGTCTTGTCTACAAGTCTTGTTCTGAAGTCTTGTCTTCAAGTATTGTATTCAAGTCTTGTCTTCAAGTCTTGTCTTCAAGTTTGGTTTTCAAGTCTTGTCTTCAAATATGGTCTCCAAGTCTAGCCTTCAAGTCTTGTCTTCAAGTCTTGTCTTCAAATCTGGACTTGGAGTCTTGTCCTCAAGTCCGGTCTTCAAGTCTTGTCTTTAAGTCTGGTCTTCAAGCCTTGTCTTCAAGTTTTGTTTTCAAGTCTTGTCTTGAAGTTTTCTCCTCAAATGTTATCTTTAACTCGTGTTTTAAAATCCTGTCTTGATATTATGTCTTGAAGTCTTATCAAGTCTTGTCTACAAGTCTTGTTCTGAAGTCTTGTCTTCAAGTATTGTATTAAAGTCTTGTCTTCAAGTTTGGTTTTCAAGTCTTGGCTTCAAATCCTGTCTTCAAGTCTTATCGAGTCTTGTCCAGGTACAATCTCACCCCATTCCACAGCGTCCATACGCTACTTCTCATCGCCCCCAACTGACCAACGGCAATCGACACAAGGTAATAAACGTCCACGATTGCAGCCAAAGGCTCCGAGAGCCGCAAAGAAAGGAAAATGAACCTCGGAAAAGTCTCCGCACGTTTCCACTGAGCGCGGGAGAAAGAGAAACACTATCATTAAGATTTCCCTGCTGCTGCTCCGACCACCCTACTTCCCCCTCCCCCGTCAATCGACGTAGGATTGGATCGCAGAGCAAACAGAGATAACAATAAAAAATCGTCTGCCGTGATACGTGATGGTGATCGTTCTGTTCTATAAACTCGGAAAATTGCACACTAATTAAGCGGATGCGCTTTGGGAGAGAAATAAAAGCTGGTTGGGAGGGGAAACATATTGTAGGCAATTAATCATTTGCTAGAGGCGAAGTTGTATACTAGGATGCTACGGTATTCCTTGAAACTTTGCTCAGCTGAAATTTATTTTATTATTTCTACTTGAAGAAGAGTAAAATTCAAATGTTGTTAAACCCTCTAATAAAAGTCGAAATAGTGTCGGGGAGAGTTATACCTAGTAGCACACTGTGTTGATGTCTTTCAACATAGATATAAGATTTGCTAGATTGTAGAAACTATTGTCATTTGTAAGGCAGCTCCGGTAATTAGTGTCAACAAGCAAGCTTAAACGGCTAATGGAAAACCGTGCTTTAGTTTTCACTGTCAGTTTCACCGAGGGGGAACAGTAGATGCTGGATGCAATCAAGGGGCAGTAGATCACCTATCGAGAACGATGTGACCAATCAATGCTCCATAATTGGAAAATATCAATCGACGTCTCCTCCAGGCAGAAATTGTTGCACCATAACTATGCAATAACGAAGCTCTAGGGTTCTAGGGTGCTCCTGCTGGTTCCAGATGACTTACGTTGGGCTGTGGTAAGTACCTGCTGTACCCGTTGCCGCTGGTAAGGAAAGTGAAAATTAATTAACTATGCATAATGGCTGCATCGCCACCGCCACCACCAGCAACAGTAGCCGGTGGGTGTGCCGAGGCCCAGTTTACATACAGCAGGTGCGAGAGGAGCTTTAAAAATTAACACTTTCCATTATGATAATATGCTGAGAGATTCCGTTTTGATGCGAATCCTTTTTTTTTGGTGTGAGCTCTTGAAGTTGAGAAAATAAGATCCTACTTACAAATGACGAAGCATCTTCGTAGCATTTTCAGAAACAAAACTCAATGATCTTATACGGATCTTTTATCACTTTTAATTAATTAAATACCTTTACGAATGATATTTTGAGTAATAGTAAGTAACCGCTACCAAACACATAATTTTTTTAAATCTGTATTGCTATTGTTATATTTTTTTTATTTGGGAAAATTGGAAGAAAGTTATTATATTTTAGGTGGGTATTAGACTGGCTCGTCGTTGTATAGAAATTTTAAATATGATAAAATCCTTGGTGGCGCGGTGGCTGTCAGTTATGATAAAAGTATATGTGTCATTCCGATTGTGCCACGTTACCCAGAAAATGATTCCCCAGAAAAGTTTCTTTCACGAAAATATCAGGTATTGAATCGCTATGAAAATTCAAAGGAGATTTTATTTATTAATATCTTAGGCCGTTGCAAATATTTTTTGAAGTTTATGTCCCTCGACTCTGACCAAAGTCGAGGGGGGGGGGCAAAAAATAAAAAAGTTTAAACATTTGAATTAACAAAGTGTTTAAAAATGCATTTTACACCTGCCCAGTGCCCAGTTGTTTTGCAATCATTAGTTTCCAAAATACCTAAGTATTGACGAAAATTTATTTTTTTTGCAAAGAAAACGTTTTTGCCGTGCTGTACATTGGAATGACATAAAAATTCAAAATACTTTGAATCCAGCCCAAACACTCGTAATATGATAATCAATGCAGAAAAATGTGTTTTAGATTGTTTTAAGTTGATTTGAATTTTGTTATTATTACAATTTTGAAGATTTTTGAAAAAATATTTTTTTGCCCCCTGATTTTTCGGATTAATTTTGAAGGCAGGGGCGACATAAACTTTGAAAAATATTTGCAACGGCCTTATTTAGTAAATAAAATATAGAATCAAGTAATTTTATCCTTGATGAGAAATATTCCTTCTTTTTTTTTAGAACAAAATGAAGTTTGATTTAATGATTAACAACGATGCAAACTATATGAGAAAAAAATACCATACAAACTATAAAACCAAATTTGATTCTTCTGGCATTCGAAAGGTATTTAAAAGTTGTTAATTTTACTGTTCTTGGAATTTTGATTGACCCCTCCCCCCCTTTTTTGCTATTCAAATGAAAGTAAGCTTTAACAATTTTCAAGATATTTTCGAATTTCAACCCTTCAGGAACAGTTTCTGTCATGAAAATCAATGAACTTTCAGACTGTGTATAGCAAATTTTGTTCCTACTTGCTCGAAAGATCAAAATTTGCATATTTCTAAAAAAAAAGTCACAAGTGGACTCTACTCTACTCTATTCACAAATTGGATTGAAAAGTCAGATATGGCATTCGCCTTATGATTTTTCTTCATATTCAAGAATTCAACAAATGTACTAAAATAATACTGGATTTTGGATTTATAAGTGTACCAAATTACCCCCCCCCCCCTCTCCCTCGTCTTTTTTTATGACATGGTTAAATATTCCTCTTGGAATGACTGAAAACTTCAACGGTGAAAATACTTTCTATCGTAAAATTTCACATGTGCTTGTGTGCTATCTTGAGACCCGTCTGCTGTAAAAAGATAGGAAGTGTCACAAGATAGCACACAAGCTACGATGTGTATCTGCGTGGAGAACTATTGGAACAAAGTGATGTGGGCAGTGATAAACATATTAGTTAATGAGCAATTGCAAACATTTTAAGGAATACCGTCATCTGGGCTGACATTGGGTCAGTCAGTCAAAATTGCTGAAATTTGTTTGACCCAATCTCACCTCCAGACCTAATGTCACCCCTGACAACGGTACATGTTTTTTTTGGTACGATAGATTTTCTTATGAGAATCCTGACCGAAAAGCAGTGTTTACCTTACATATTTTTATCTGTAGATTAGTACATAAAAAGCAGAGCAGACCTTGGCTCTTGTCGTGGATGAGGAGAGGAGGGAAGATGGAAAATAAAAAAAGTCAAAACCTTATTCTCAACTTTTTTAATTAAAATGTATCATAAATTACTCTTATTAATATAAAATGCAAAAAAAAAATATTTAATTATAAATTTTGTAGGTGACGATCTCTATTTTGCCCCTTAGTATTTGGAGAAAATTCGAAAAGGGAAGGAGATAAAAACTTTAAATGCAATTTTCATTGGCCTCAACAAAAATCTAGAGTTATTTTTTTAAAAGGTTCTATAGACGGTTTCCACGCGAAATCGACCACTCAAAATCCGGACCATCTCCGACCTTAATAAAACTTGCTGGATCGTTTGTCCTACTCAAATCAACAAATCCTGTGCACTCAGTTTAGTAATTCACAATGGTATTTGAATTTTAGGAATTCTTTAATTTTTAAATTATTGGTAATTACGTTTAAATTAAACAAATCATATCTTTTGAAGCAGATGTTCAAAAAATCGATCGATAGTGTGTTTTAACGAAAATCGTGCGCTCTTTTCAATAAAAATATTTCCAAAAGCTGACATTTTATTTTCGATAAAAAAACATCCAAAAATTTAATTTTCTTCGAAAATCAGGCTGAATACACCCTTTGATTTAAATTTTGCCATTACCATTCGAAAGAGCGGACAATTTCCCACTTTTCTTCCATAGACACCAAGTTGGAGCGAAAGCGTTTTCGAGTGGTTTGTAAATAAAAACCTTGTTTCGTTTTTTTTTGAATTTTTTTTTCCAAAAAACTAAATTACATGTTTTATGGCAAATTTTGTAACAGATCCCATTTTTAAACATAAAATAAAGTTCTGCTTCCGTGTTTTTGAGTTTTTCTTTGACGTACCAGTTTCAAATACATATAAAAGGAACGAAATAATTACTAAAGAGAACCAAGAAAGGTGCATTTAAAGTAACATTTCCTGAACCACTTTTATTATGAAAAAATGTTTATCTCACTCGTCAGTGTTGTTAATACCTGCAAAATAGTGTTTTTTCTCCTATTTTTTGGGTTTTAGGATGATTCCTGTCGCGTCAGGGCGGTTCAAAGATGACAAAGTTATTTTGTGCAGTCTAGTTTTCCTTGACTTAAAATCCCTGAAGTTGGAGTTTTTTTTTTCAATATTAAGGTATAAACTTGTAACTAATGTACTTGAGTCACTTGACTTAGGCTTAATCCAGCTAAGTCAGTGCCGTAAATCGTTTTTATATCAGTCTGCTACATGTCAGTACAATTTAAAACCATGCACTGTACCGTTTTGGAGTTCAAACATTGAAACTTTGATCTTTTCCTATGCATTTTACATGTGATTTCTCCTTAATTTCTACTCAAAATACTAAAACTGACCGTATTCGAAATTTCTGCCGGCAAATATTTTGAAACTTGACCCAGAGGCAGAAGAATTGTCCCAGAAACCATGTCCAACAATTGGTATGGGTGGAAATTTTTTTTTTTTCATAATAACGGTCTGTGGGGGACCCGTGTTACTGTGTGTTTGGATTTTATACTGACCATAATTCTTTATCTAATGTGATTCATTTGAAGTAAGTTTCTTAGAGACCTTCCATAAACCACGTGGGCCCTGTTTTGGGATCTCCCCCCCCCCCACCCTGTCCTGGACAATTTTCATACAAAAAAACTTTTTTGTATGGAGCGTGGACAATCGTCCTTTTTTGATTACTTATATAACAGTAGGAAAGTATGCAAATGTGACAAACTGTAACTATACAAAAAATATCCCATATAAATTCACGATAATTTGTGACCAGGGATGGAATAATCGCGAAAAAATCATTTTCGCTTGCGAACTTTTTTCACACGCAAAAGAGAGAGGAGGCAAATCACGCAAAAGAAAATCGCTCCCGAACTTCTCCAAGAAAATCAATCTGTTGATAATTTTTTTTAATTTCTTTATTAGAACCACTTAAAATTAATTATTTCGCTTTGTTTATACGCATTGCCAATCAACAAAAAGTGACAGGTGATTTTTCGACTTGTGACGTTACACTTGCAAGTGTAGTAGTGAAAAAGATGTTCCGCTGAATAATCAAGATGATGATTTTTTTAGATTCCTTTTACCGATCTTTCATGCGCGAGAGAGGAGAGCCATGCTCCTTTTGGATTTTTTCTCTTGGTGAACGTCCAATGATTTTTTTTTGATGATGATTATTCCATCGATGTTTGTGTCAAATTGCCAACTGTAGCAAATTTGCATATCTGAACATTTGATGATACGCTGAACCCTTGATGACACTCGTCATCATATTCGAAGTTTATTTTGTTTTGGCTGAATATTTCAGGGTTTAAATCGAGGTGTGTGGATATGTAAAGGTCAAAAGGTGATTCCATGCTTCAACTGCATGAAATGGAGCCCTTAAATAAGCTCAATTCCAATATTCCGTTTGACTAGATACCACGATCAGGATGAAATTTTCAAAAGTACGGTTCGATAAACTATTAAACCTATTCAAAGTTATGCATTTTTCTAATCATTTCATAGATTTAATTTTAAAATAATATTGACAAACATAAAAAAGATTTGGATTTTACCTAACCAAGAAGAGTCAGACTAACGTAAACCTAGTGTGATTTCCTCTACTCCACAAAAAGATTAAATACTGCGGAAAAACCAAATCCTGTTAACCTCCTCAACCACAACTCACACAACCTTCCGCGTCAATCCAGATCCGGTTTGTCACTTCCTAACCAAATCCACTTAGGAAGCCACACTATAGCTCGCTCTAACAAGGCGCTTCACAAAACCAAACCAAACCAAATGATGATGAGGCGTGAAAATTGGCCGCGTAGCGGCGGCCGCGGCCGTTAAGTTTTTCCAGCAATGCATGTCCATGTCCAATGGGGTGCGTTTTTCCAACCAACAGTTGTGTAGTTGTTTTTAAAAGGAAAGTTTAGTTAAAAAGCCCTTTTCCTTCGGGGCTGCGGCGAGATTTTAATAGAGTTAAATATTTGGAACGCGCCAGCGATCGGCCTCAACGTTTTTTTTTCTTCTGTTCACGCTTTGATTGATTTTCAGCATAAAACATAACTTTATGCGAGGTGTGGTATTGGTGCGTGGGTGGATGTTGGGGGTGCGGGTGCTGCCGATCACTGAACGAAATGGTATTTCTCGACGGCACGCGACTTTCGGCATAGGGTGTGGTCAGTTGAGGTACTACGAGGGGGGGTGGTGAACATGACTATCTGGGCTGCGTGAGCGTAGCAGAATAGAACGGACGTTCGTCTCACTTACTCCAAGGCGCGATCGGCGTCGTTTTCCTGACCAGCAACTACCAAGGTGGGTTTTGAAGTTGTCGGGAGGTTTGGGGTGGACAACTGGTTGAGCTGTGGGGGGAAGTTGTTGCACCGTGGAAGATGCACCTCGCGTGTATGCACTTTTCTCTCTCTCTCTCTCTCTCTCTCTCTCGCTTGCTCGGTTGGACTAGCAGCGTTGAGTTGGTTGTATGCAAGCTGCTCGCGCGATTTTCTAGTGCAAAACACACATAGTTTATGCTGGTGGGCCAGGATCTGCGCTGGGTTGACGGAGTGGGGTTTGGGGTGGAAAACTCGGTTGGGAAAATGAAAATTCAACCGGCTCGTCGAGTGGTATATATTGCCGGATCGGGCCCGGAGATAGGCACAGTTTGATTTCGTTCGTCTACAGTTCTAGAACTATCCATTCACGGCGCAGAGAGTGCAGGACAGGACAGTTCCGTGCAGCGGTTCAACTTTGTGATCTGTTTTCATCGCAAAACAGATTTACTTAAATTAGACTAGTGGATTGAGTGGAGTAGCGTTCCGTTTTATCCCCTTCAAGAGTTCTAGTAGAAGCTCGCCCAGTTTAGTCAGGATGAAGATGTTCAAGTGTTTACTGGTGATAAGCTGCCTAGCTTCGGTGTGCCTCGCCCACAGTGCTTCCGCCGCGCAGTCCATCAACTCGAACACGATCGACGATGGTCAGCAGGACGGCCAGCAGCAGACGCCCCGCTCCGGGTCGTACCTCGGTGAGATCAAGTACCTGTACAAGACGTACCAGGACTGTGCCAGCTCGGACGTGTCGACCTGCCTGAAGCTGAAGCTGTTCACCATCCTGGACCGCGTGGCGCGATCGCTCAAGGACTTCAAGATCTCCGAGGGAATCAAGTTCGTCCGCGACCAGGAAGTGCCCATCGACAGCACCCCAGTGAAGAGCGAAGCCCAGCTTGAAACCGAACTGCCCCGCTCGATGGACGAGAAGGAACGCTCGCTGAACTCGATGCTCTTCGACAAGGTTCTGTCCTTCTTCCAAACCCACACCCTGCAAGTGAGTAGACCCCTCGACAACGCTTCAGCAATGATCATCTAACACTTCTTCCCCCTTTTTTTCACCCACCAGGTCAAGTTCCCGTCCAGCGAGGAGATCAAGCGCTCGATGGAGGAGGTCCGCGGCCAGGGAGGTTTCGGCGGTGGCTCCGGAGGAATCGGCGGCAAGGACAAGGACAAGAAGAACGGACACTGGATCATGATCCCGCTGCTGCTCGGCTCCACCCTGGTCCCGCTCGCTTTCGGTGCCCTCGCTCTGCTCGCCGGTAAGGCCCTGATCGTCTCCAAGCTCGCCCTCGCCCTTGCCTCGATCATCGGAATCAAGAAACTGATCTCCAGCGGCGGTGGCCACCACGAGTCTGCCCATGAGGTCGTCGTCTCTGGCGGACACGGTGGCGGCTGGGGCCGCATCGGCAACGCCCAAGGCCTGGCGTACAATGGCTACGGACACTACGCCCAGTAAAGGGGGCCCCGATCCCTCTAGTCCCGACGCTACAGCTACACGCTAAGCCAAAGTCACAGACACACCAATACACACACAAACACACAATCACACATACAGACAGACACACCACCCCCAACAACCCCCCCAAAACAGAGAGTTTCAGGAAACCGACTGATGATCGAAAAAAGGAAAATCCAAGTTATTTTGTTTTTGTTTACGTTTTTGCGTTACCTCAACTATTCCTTTCTCGCTCTGACTTCTGGAGCCGCTCTTTCCTGTCTCAAAACAAAAAAGTTTGCAAAAGGACGAAACTAGGCCGCAAACCAGGCGGCAAGTTCCCCCTCCTTTCCGTACACTCTTCTTTTTTGAAGCAGCAGCCTTAGCATTTTTTAAAAGATAGTTTTTAAAAATTTGCTAACATATTTATGTAACTTAATTGTAATTTAATTTATTACACCTCGAAGAACTGATTATTTATTTAATTAAGTCTCTTAAGAATCCAATTTGTAAAAAGCCGAATAAACTGAAAAAACAAGTGAAATGAAAAGTTAAAAACTAATTACTGATTGTTTTGATTGATCGCCCCACTCTTCGAAAATCCTTACAAAGCAAATCTGACAGCTCATTGTTTACTTTAAAATTTCGCCTTTTTTAATTAAACAGTACTAAACGTGAGTACAAAATTAAAACCAAAATTCAAGCGAGTATTTTCACAGAAAAACACATTAAAACTAGCTTGAACAACTGTTTCTTAACAATTGAGCTTTCGCCCTTTTGAAATGTTGACAAAAATCTTACATGTGGCATTTGAAAAGAGCCAAATTTCTAAAAATCAATTCAGCATATCTAGTAAATTTTGATTTCAAATCCAAAAAGTTAAAAATACTCCCTTTAACGTTTTTATTACTAAGTGTCAACCTTCAAACCTAACCTCAAATCAACCTCATTCACCTCACTTACGCCAATCATGCGTTCAACTGACCGATCTGCACCATCAAAGTGAAAAGGAAAACTAGGTCACAGAACAGGTCCCATTACTCTCACTTTCCATCACGTGTGTCTGGTCGAACGCCCCGCTTGTCCAACTCTGTCCCACTAAAAGGGGGAGGAAAAACCAGCTCCCCGGGAAAATCGCAAAACGCACTTTCTTTCAAATCAAGTTCCACACAAGCTGCTGGTGGCCGCGTGATGTCCAAATGCGGGGTCCAATAATGTTGCTCTCTTATCGCAGCGCTTGAATCGCAAAAAAAAAATGTTCGAGTTTTTGCGAAAGTTGTTGGCAGGGTTTCGATTTCACTGATTTTCACCACCCACCTCGTGATATCATCATGGTCGTGAAAAACTGAGCAACAAGAAACAAAAAATGATACAGATAATTATGCTGTGGAAAGGATGTGGTGTTAGGCATCGATGCTCGGAGAAATCATCTACTCATCTGCTGGGATGGGTGATGGGTGGAGAAGGGGTGTGGTTGCGTGTCTGGAAACTGCTGGTCAGTGGAAAATTGCTTGTTTTTCGCCGACGCCACACGTGGCTAGTTGTGAGAGTGGTGAAATAGTATGGACAGGATGCAACCATATGATTAGTTTTGTTTCGGACACGATGAACTTCAGTGCAATGTTGGCTTTTTAATTAATAGAAATATATTTATCTATAAAAAAAATGATCAAACCGTTTGATAAAATGAAAAGGAGCTGTAAAGAAGTTTGGAAGAAAAATAAGGTACTAATGATCGTATGGATGTCGATTTTGCAATTTAAACTACACTAAAAAGGTTGCATTTCCTTCCCCCTACCCGTTTGATACATGCTTTCAAAACTGTAAACTATAAAATTCATTTTCCTGTGTTAATAGTCATATTTAGCATATTTGAACTCGTTAGAAAAAATACATTGTTTTTTCGTTGGTACTTAGAAATTTTGAGAAGTAATTATTACAAAACGACTGGTGCACCCCACCCCCGGCCTGATAAAATCATGGTAGTTTAACATCTGGCAACGTTGAACAGATTAAGAGATAAAAATTAGCTTATATTGCTTCTAAAAGGTGAGCAAATTTTTAAAATAATGTTATGAGTTATTCAACTTATTCCACATAAATTGAGGCAACATTACACAAAAACCTCGAATTATTCAACCATCAATATTCTCAAACTTCAAAACTGGAGCAACACGAGAAAAGGGCGGATAAGCATTTTGACAGTTTGAACTATTTTGCTATTTCTCAAGCTTCAGGTAACTTTTTCTCAAAATTCGAAATAGGAAGCAATAGCTGACCTCCCCAGCTACCATTAAACACTAGGGGTTTTGTAAAATAGTTGCCCATTGCCTGGGAAATTGCAAAATAGTTGCAGCTGTCAAAATGCTTATGCGCCCTTTTCAAATGTTACTCCAGAAAACCTCTCTTTTCAAAAAAATCGTTTTTTATTGAGTTTCTGAAATTCCCGGGAATTCCCGTAAAAAAATATTCCCCGTTTTCCGGGAAATTTGTAAATTTCCCGGAAATTCCCGGAATTCAAGCGGAAGTATACATTTTCTAAACCATTTTTTTAAATGCTCTGAAAAACATAAGAAATGATGAATCTCAACATAATTTTGTTCAATTCAATTTATTGATCAGTTAACATAGAAATTTGATATCAAGATTTATTTATGATAATACTAATTTCAGAGAAGCATCTGGAAATAGATTTAGCCTCATGAAAATCAACTATTACAATTCAGGTAAGCTATTTAAAGAATAATAAGTGTTATTTCATTGAAAAAAAATAGAAATGTTTTCCAGCCAAAGCTATTTTTTTAAACGTTTTTGTTAACCATGATTAAGTGAGATGAAAATTTAATTGGTACCAATACATTTTAAAATTGATTTGTGCAAGAAGATTTTCTTCAATTCGTGTAATATCTACACCCAAAGGAAAAATATATCTCAAAATCTGCAACAGTGGATTTGCTGCAGAAAATGTCACATTTTATAACATTTTTTGCAGCAAGCCCGTAGATCAGTTTTGCCCGCGTGTAAACATTTCAGCGATCTGCAGTTCTCAACAACACATATAACGCTGGCCCGTCCCCGAACAACACTCCAAAGAGAAGCATATGTTGGTGCTCTTTCACTCACTTTTCATCAAGCGTCCATGGCGCTGTGGTAGCGTGTCGGATCAATAACCAAGAAGTTGGTGGTTCAATCCTCGTTCTGCTAAGTTTTTTTTTTGTGAAATACAACCATAAAGCCGTCGGTAATGTCGATAATTGTCGGTAACGGGCAAAAATGTCTTACCCCTATATCGCAAAAAATGCATGAGGACAGTTTTCATGCAGATTCTGATATACTTTCATGTCGCCATGTATCACAATCATGCGACCGCCGTTTGGGTGTAGTATTCAAGAAATTACAATTTCTAATTAAAAGGATTATGGAGCACCGATGCAACAACGATGTTAGAGGGTTAAATATGAAAAAAAGGTGCAGGTGGTTATGTTCTACATGACCAATATGACAAAGAACTTTGTACAAAACTCTTAAAAATCATTCTATTTTTATTTATATCTTTTAATTCTTTGCCAATTTATTTAATCCTGAACAATTAATTCTAATTTAATGTTTTCAATCATTGGCATCCCTGTTGAAATAGATTGCAAAAAAAGGAAAATATTGTCAAAACCAGTATGGTTCAGAATGTGGCCAATATCCTACCAGTTTGCTCCCAACCCCATTGCCCCAAATCATTCTGGTTTTCCGGTGACCGTCCTAACAATCTTCATTACACCCAAACGGCGGTCGCATGATTGTGATACATGGCGACATGAAAGTATATCAGAATCTGCATGAAAACTGTCCTCATGCATTTTTTGCGATATAGGGGTAAGACATTTTTGCCCGTTACCGACAATTATCGACATTACCGACGGCTTTATGGTTGTATTTCACAAAAAAAAAACTTAGCAGAACGAGGATTGAACCACCAACTTCTTGGTTATTGATCCGACACGCTACCACAGCGCCATGGACGCTTGATGAAAAGTGAGTGAAAGAGCACCAACATATGCTTCTCTTTGGAGTGTTGTTCGGGGACGGGCCAGCGTTATATGTGTTGTTGAGAACTGCAGATCGCTGAAATGTTTACACGCGGGCAAAACTGATCTACGGGCTTGCTGCAAAAAATGTTATAAAATGTGACATTTTCTGCAGCAAATCCACTGTTGCAGATTTTGAGATATATTTTTCCTTTGGGTGTAGAACAGAATTCCTCCCAAGTTGGTGCACAAACTGTGTCTTTCAATGTGTGCGTGTGTGTGTGTGTGAGCAAGAAAATTACCACCGTGGATCCATCTTTGATAAAAGTCTGATGGACACTACATCCTCCAGAGGCTATCTGTTGGCTTATATAGTTGGCACGGCATGTTGCAGCTTCCACGCAACAGAAACAGGATGTCACGCCGAGGGCATGCTACGGTAACGCTACATTTTCGAATTTTTTTGCATTGACACCGCAGATAGAGCTTTAAGACAAAGTCCTTTGTCAAAATGTAAGAATGATTGTGGAATGATGTTAATTTAAATTATGGTTTTGTGGTATAAAAAACTTTAAAATAATTAAATTAAAAACCTGAAAGCTGAAATGTGCCCATAAACTGCAAAAATATTTTGAAAGCCAACTCCAAATCTTTGAAAAAATTTAGTTGTTTGAAATAAAACAAACAAGAAAAGTTATGTTTTAAGGGAAAAACTATTAGGCTTTATGAGACTTTAATATTTTGTTCAAGAACTAGAACCAGTATGATTTCTTTTTTGAAAAGTTATTGGTCATGAAAAACATAATTCATAACTACACCCAAACGAAAAATATATCTCAAAATCTGCAACAGTGGATTTGCTGCAGAAAATGTTATATTTTATTACATTTTTTGCAGCAAGCCCATGAATCATTTTTGCCCGCGTGTAAACACATCAGCGATCTGCAGTTCTCACCAACACATAGAATGCTGGCGCGTCCCCGAGCAACACTCTAGAGAGAACATTATGTTCGCGCTCTGTCCCTCACCATTCATCAAGCGTTCATGGCGCGGTGGTAGCGTGTCGGATCAGCAACCCAGAAGTTGATGGTTCAATCCTCGTTCTGTTAAGATTTTTTTTCTGCAATACAAACAATCTGCCGTCGGTAATGTCGATAATTGTCGGTAACGGGCAAAAATGTCATACCCCTATATCGCAAAAAATGCATGAGGACAGATTTCATGCAGATTCTGATATACTTTCATGCCGCCATGTATCACAATCATGCGACCACCGGTTGGGTGATGTGTCACTTAAAAAAAATACTTCTCAACAAAAATACCGACTATCTTTTTTTATGATTTACTGTTCGATTTGAGCTTAAAAAATCATAAAATTATACATTTACTTGTAGTTGTATGATTTGTTACATGCAGTCAATCTCTTAGTTGATCTTCACACTTAATTTAAACCATTCAACTAGCTGTTTTATAAATTTTTTTTGTTTGCAAAATATCAATCAGAGCAATTTTCAATAAATAATGAATTTCCCGGGAAATTGTTTGAAAATTTCCCGTTTCCCGGGAAATTGGACGCTCTAGCCCCGATCCATTTTTACATAAAAGTCCTTTTTAAACCAAATTTCCATTCCATTTTAGGCTGCAAATGATTGAAAAACACGTCTTTTTTCGCATGTTTAAAAAATGTAAGGGGTCGTACCGCCACTCCGTCACGAGATATCAAATGCAAATCGAAGAGGGGTCGGGGCAAATTTTCCCGATTTCGTGTGAGTTAGTAGAGAATCACCCAAGTACAACCAGTACCGAGAAAAATGAGCTAGATTGTTGTTCACATACACACACACACACACACACACACACACACACACACACACACACACACACACACACACACACACACACACACACACACACACACACACACACTCGGTACCCTTCGGGCAAGTTGCCTCAGCGCCAGAAGACGAGTCCAGAGAGCAAGATCCGAAGCAACTAGAGAGGAGTGCAGAGAGGAGTACCGGTCTGCAAAGGCCGCGCTCAAGAAAGCGATCAAATGCAGCAAGACAAACTGCTTCAAGGAGTTATGCCAAGACGCTGATGCAAACCCTTGGGGGAGCGCATATCGTGTCGCGATGGCGAAGATCAGAGGCCCATCGATGGTGGCTGAAACGTGTCCCAACAAGCTGAAGGTCATTGTGGAAGGGCTCTTCCCAAGACATGACCCAACGACATGGCCTCCTACACCGTACAACGACGAAGGGGGTAGCAACGCCGAAGGTCATCTGATCACCAACGAAGAACTTGTGGCAGTAGCGAAGAGATTGAAGGTGAAGAAAGCTCCCGGCCCGGATGGAATCCCGAATTTCGCCCTGAAATCGGCGGTTCAAGCATTCCCGGATAGGTTTCGAACAGTCCTGCAGAAATGCCTGGACGAAGGACACTTCCCCGACCCGTGGAAGGTTCAAAAGCTCGTGTTGCTGCCAAAGCCAGGCAAACCACCGGGGGACCCATCATCGTATAGGCCTATATGTTTGCTGGACACCCTCGGAAAGCTTCTGGAACGGATCATCCTTAACCGGCTGACCAAGTACACGGAGAGCGAGCATGGCTTAGCAGCGAGGCAGTTCGGCTTCCGTAAAGGGAGATCCACGGTGGACGCCATCCGGAAAGTGGTCGAGAAAGCCGACGAAGCGCGGAGGAAAAAACGCAGGGGGAACCGCTGCTGCGCAATAGTCACGATTGACGTCAAGAACGCGTTCAACAGTGCGAGCTGGGCGGCCATAGCAGCAGCGCTGCACAAAATGAAGGTGCCTGACTATTTGTGCATGATCTTGAAGAGCTACTTCGAGAACCGCGTGCTGGTCTACGACACTGCCGATGGACAAAAAACCGTTGTTGTTACCGCGGGAGTTCCGCAGGGATCCATTCTGGGTTCAGCACTGTGGAACGGAATGTATGACGGAGTGTTGACACTGGGGCTACCCAACGGCGTAGAGATTGTTGGCTTTGCAGACGACATAGTGCTGACGGTAACCGGCGAAAATGTCGAGGAGGTCGAAGTGCTGGCTATGGAGGCAATCGCAATGATCGAGAACTGGATGCTCGAGGTGAAGCTGCGGATCGCTCACCACAAGACGGAGATGATACTGGTTAGTAACCACAAAAAGGTGCAGCAGGCCCAGATACACGTTGGAGAACACGTCGTGCACTCGAAGAGAGCGCTCAAGTACCTCGGGGTGATGGTGGATGACCGGCTGAACTTCAACAGCCACGTCGATTACGCCTGCGAGAAGGCGGCTAAGGCGATCATGGCACTGTCGAGGATTATGCCGAACAACGCTGGACCCAGGAGCAGTAGGCGCCGCCTCTTGGCAAGTGTCGCGACGTCCATACTTAGGTACGGCGGACCGGTATGGTGGACGGCGCTGGGGACGAAGCGAAATCGAGCGCTGCTCGACAGAACGCAGAGACTGATGGCCATGCGGGTTGCAAGCGCGTACAGGACCATTTCGTCGGAAGCAGTTGGCGTCATAGCCGGAATGATCCCCATCGGCATCACACTGGAGGAGGACACCGTGCGCTACACCCGGAGAGGCACGAGAGGTATCCGGGAAGCTGCGAAAGCCGAATCGCTGGCAAGGTGGCAACGTGAGTGGGACACCACGGAGAAAGGCAGATGGACGCATCGGCTTATCCCGTCCGTATCCACGTGGGTGAGCAGAAGGCATGGAGAGGTCACCTTCCACCTCACACAGTTCCTGTCGGGCCATGGCTGCTTCAGGAAGTACCTGCACAGGTTCGGACATGCAGAGTCTCCTCTCTGTCCGGACTGCGTCGATTGCGAGGAAACACCGGAGCACGTGGTGTTCAGCTGCCCTCGCTTCGAGGCAGCGCGAAGCGAAATGCTGGCCATTATCGGAGCAGACACCAGCCCGGATAATGTGGTGCGAAGAATGTGCAGCGACATCGCCAAGTGGAATGCGGTCGTCGGAGCGGTGACGCAGATCACTTCGGCTCTCCAGCGGAGATGGAGAGACGACCAGAGGAGGAACGACTAGAAGCCTAGTCGAAAACCCACGAGTGTGGCTGTGAAGGAGAGCACGTTATGACGGTTGGCTCTACCAAATCGGTACACGTCTCGATGGTCCAAGGAGAGGGCTGCATATGACTAACCGATCAAAAGCAACGCGATTCTTGGGCGCGGTTAAACCCTCGCATGGACTCATATGTATGTAGAACAGGAAATGGTTCTAGCACCCGGCATGGATCCTGTAAGTAGACTAGTGCAGAAAATGCAACGCCTCCCCCCGAAGTTATACCGAAAGGTGGTCCCGGGGGGAAAAGGGCACGGCGTTCAAGGACTGGTTTAGTGGGTCGGGAAAACTCTTTTGTTTTCCCAACCCCACACTACCTGAGAAATGAATTCTCAGGTGTCTGATAGCAGATTCCGACCTTGTAAAAAAAAAAAAAACACACACACACACACACACACACACATATATATATATATATATATATATATATATATATATATATATATATATATATATTATATATATATATATATATATATATATATATATATATATATATATATATATATATATATATATATATATATATATATATATATATATATATATATATATATACAGCAATTCCATTTGAAAAGAGCCTAAACCAAAAAAAAAGTTCTCCGATCGGGCTCAAAATTTTTCTGGGGGTTCCTTGGCCAAAATAATTAGACCCGTATTTTTTTGTTTGGCCATTAGGGTGACCTACGCCGTGTTAGGGTGGTCTGAAAAATGGCCATTTTCGTCATTTTTCGCAAAAACCACTTTTTTCTAAAAATCATATCTCCGCGCCATTTCATCCGATTTTAGCTGTCTTAGATGCAAAAGAAAGGTGATGAGTTTGGCTATTTGGGAAAAATAGTAAAAAGTTCCAAAAATCTAGTTTAACTATTGAAAAAGTCGTATGAAAACTTTAAATGGCGTTTTGACCGTGTCTGTACCAAAGAGCCTATGTCTGAAAATATTTTTATCGGATTCCTCGGAAAATTTCACATAACATATCAAAAAATTGGCGATGTCGAACCGTACGTTTTGGAGATACGATTTTTTGAAAATAAAAACTGCGTTTTTCGACGCGCCACGCGCAAAAACGGGAAAATGACGAAATCGGCAAAAAATCAACTTTTTTCACTAAAACTGCGATAACTTTAAAATTTCAGCGATGACCTATAGATGTTTGGGTATCAAAATTTTTGTAATTGAAAGACGCAACTTTTGGTACCATAACATTTATAGGTCATCGCTGAAATTTTAAAGTTATCGCAGTTTTAGTGGAAAAAGTTGATTTTTTGCCGATTTCGTCATTTTTCCGTTTTTGCGCGTGGCGCGTCGAAAAACGAAGTTTTTTTTTCAAAAAATCATATCTCGGAAACGTACGGTTCGACATCGCCAATTTTTTGATATGTTATGTGAAATTTTCCGAGGAATCCGATAAAAATATTTTCAGACATAGGCTCTTTGGTCCAGACACGGTCAAAACGCCATTTTAAGTTTTCATACGACTTTTTCAATAGTTAAGCTAGATTTTTGGAACTTTTTACTATTTTTCCCAAATAGCCAAACTCATCACCTTTCTTTTGCGTCTAAGACAGCTAAAATCGGATGAAATGGCGCGGAGATATGATTTTTAGAAAAAAGTGGTTTTTGCGAAAAATGACGAAAATTGCCATTTTTCGAACCACCCTAGCACGATGTAGGCCACCCTAATGGCCAAACAAAAAAATACGGGTCTAATTATTTTGGCCAAGGAACCCCCAGAAAAATTTTGAGCCCGATCGGAGAACTTTTTTTTTGGTTTAGGCTCTTTTCAAATGGAATTGCTGTATATATAATATATATATATATATATATATATATATCTATTTATCTATATATATATATATATATATATATATATATATATATATATATATATATATATATATATATATATATATATATATATATATATATATATATATTAGGGTGGTCCAAATCCGGACTTTTTTGGGGCTACCCCCTGAAATCAAAGATTGACCCATCACTAGGCTAAATTCCAAATTTGAGCTCATTCTGACCACGGGAACCCCTCCCTCCAATCGCTTAAAGTTTGTATGGGAAAAATCGTCAAAATGTATGGAGAAAAGCAACTGTTTTACTTTTTTACCTGTGGAAGGCGCCATAATTATCCGATTCTTACCATTTCTCAAATGTAGAACCTTCATTAAATTTAGAACAACTTTCCCGAAGACACCATATTTTTAGGATTTTTTCCCGCGAAGTTATTAGCGCCCAAAACTGACCCTTTTTGCGCGGCCAGCTGTAAGGGGCTACCTAACAACGATGTTTATTTCCAATTCGTACACGCACGTGCTCTCTCTCAGGTTCAAACTCTCTCACGAGCTTGCTCGCCTGCCTGCCTGCCTGCCTGTTTACCAACAAGCGCGCGCTGTTTCTCTGCTTGGACTTTTGTCGTCGTCGTCGTTTTCGTTTGCTATCCGCTGCGCTGCGTTTCTGGCATGTTTATTATAATTTTCAACTAAAATAGCAGGATTGTTTTGAGATATATTTAGCATATAAATTCTTAAATTATGACAAAAATAAAAAAAACTGCGCTGAAAAAATAGTTTAAAGAAAAGACAGCTTAGGCTCGATTAAAAAATTACAGCAAATGTCATGAGAACAGGGTTTGTTTGTTTTTCCAAGCATTACACGCAGTTTTTCGTATATGCTAAAGAAACATGATAATGATTCAATTATTTAAAAAAAAATCTTCAGGTAATATAAATGTTGTTCCTTTAGGTAGTTTGCTTTAACAAAAATATACTTAGTACAAATCAAGGCAATTTTACAATTATTGCTGCAAATTTTCATTCATACTCTCTAAAATTATTTTTTTATTCTTTCTAGAAATTTATTTCTGTGTTCCTAGAACACCTGCAACAAATATTGCAACTGTTTATCATTTTTTGTCAGTTTACCTGTAAATTTTTCGATTCAGGAAACATCTCTTTCTGCACAATCGTTAACTATCTTTAAATCTTGCAGTTAAGGCCTTCCTTCAAGATACTCATTTGGATTCAGTTTAAAAAAAAATCTAAAGAAAATTCCTTCCTTTTTTATCTAAAAAAAAACTGCATGGTATTTCTTGTAACAAAAGCAGATAAATTAAAATCCAAAACGTTTGCAATTAGGTTTGGATCAGAACAGATGACGATTCATGGATGAACTAATTCATCAAATTTGTATTCTCTCTCACACGCTCTTATAATATGATATCTTTTGTTGATCACATATTACATTAAATTTTATATCTCAAAACAATCCTGCTATTTTAGTTGAAAATTATAATAAACGCAGCGCAGCGGATAGCAAACGAAAACGACGACGACGACAAAAGTCCAAGCAGAGAAACAGCGCGCGCTTGTTGGTAAACAGGCAGGCAGGCAGGCAGGCGAGCAAGCTCGTGAGAGAGTTTGAACCTGAGAGAGAGCACGTGCGTGTACGAATTGGAAATAAACATCGTTGTTAGGTAGCCCCTTACAGCTGGCCGCGCAAAAAGGGTCAGTTTTGGGCGCTAATAACTTCGCGGGAAAAAATCCTAAAAATATGGTGTCTTCGGGAAAGTTGTTCTAAATTTAATGAAGGTTCTACATTTGAGAAATGGTAAGAATCGGATAACTATGGCGCCTTCCACAGGTTAAAAAGTAAAACAGTTGCTTTTCTCCATACATTTTGAGGATTTTTCCCATACAAACTTTAAGCGATTGGAGCGAGGGGTTCCCGTGGTCAGAATTAAAGAGGTTTCGGGGAGGCCGGAATAAAACACGCGGTTTACTTAGCGGATAGAAAAATAGCGTGTAATCTCTTTGTTGTTTGGTTACAGACTGGTAGCGGAAGTGCAGCTGTCAAACAGCAGCAGCCCGCGTGTGCCCAGTGGGCTTGAGCGTCGTAGGGGCGAACAGAGTGCGGTGGTTGCCAACTTATCACCCCTGCTCAATCACAGCACGTCTCCTCCAATCCCAGCTTGGCGCGAAGATCCTTGAAGACAGCTGCCGGCAGACCCTTGGTCATGATGTCCACTTGTTGCTCCGCAGAGCGCACGAACTCGATCTCGATCGTCCTCTGCTGCACCAGCTCCCGCAGGAAGTGGAACTTGGTGTCCACGTGCTTCAGGCGCTTGCAGTCTCGGGAATCCTCGCTCACGGTAGGGCTTCGACGTTCTCAGCTTCTCCTCTCCTTTCACCAGCCTCAGCCGGTGCTCCATCGGTGTCGAGATCGGCTTGCAGTCGTCCATCCGGAAACGCTTCAGGAGGCCATCGAAGTAGTCGCGCTGACTGATCTTCAGAACTCCTTTCAGCTTGTCACGTTCAAAGCGCATTCCTAGGAACTGCTTGATCTCACCTTCGTCCGTCATCTCGAACTCCTCGGTTAGCTTCTGCTTGACCGCTTCCAGCACTTTCAACGACGTTCCGGCCAGGAGGATGTCGTCGACGTAAAGTACCAGGATCAGCTTCTTGTCTCCAGCTCCTCGGGTGTAGAGACACATGTCGTTGGCGCTCCGGACGAATCCGAGTTTGCTGATGAAGCCATGGAATCGGTCGTTCCACGCCCGGGACGCTTGCTTCAACCCGTAGATGGAACGGTTCAGCTTGCAGACCAGGCCATTCCCCTGCTGAAACTCTTCCGGCTGGGTCATGTAGATCTCTTCAGCTAACTCACCGTTCAGGAACGCGGTTTTCACGTCCATCTGGTGCACGAACATCCGATTCTCGTTGGCCAGCGCCAACACCGCCCGCAGCGTGTCCAACTTCGCCACCGGAGAGTAGGTCTCGGTGTAGTCGAACCCGGGCTTCTGCGTGAAACCTCTGGCGACTAGTCTCGCCTTGAACCGGTCCGGTTTCTCAGCGTCGCCCCGCTTCACCTTGAACACCCACTTGCAGGTAACGGCTTTGCGTCCTGCAGGCAACTTGACCAGCGTCCAGGCGTTGTTGCGCTTCATGGAGTTCATCTCGTCTTGCATCGCAGCTCTCCACTCGTGCCAATCGTCCCGCTTTTTCAGCTCAGGGACCGAACTCGGGATGTCCTAGATGAAGTTCATCGCGTTGAGTGCAAAACTGGCGTACTCAACCTCGAAATCCTTGTGCCAAGCGGGAGGGTTCTTCGGTCTTTGAGGTCGGCCGCTGCCATCAGCTTCCTCAGCTTCGGGTTCATCGGCAGCACTGCTGAACTCGTCTTCCGAAGTCTCGTCTCCATCGTCGGCACAGCTCGCGTCATCGACGCAGCTCTCTTCATCGGATTCAAGTGGCACAAACTGCGAGTCGGGTTGCGCGACCTGCTGCTGCACCGCGACAGACTCCACGAAGTCCACGTCGCGCGCCGTGACGACCGTCCGTTTCTTGGGGTCCCAGACTCGATACCCGTTGTGTGAGTACCCGACAAGCGTTCCTTTCCACGCCTTGTCGTCCAGCTTTCGGCGCAACTCCTTCGGGATGTGGACGAACACATCGCTGCCAAAAACACGAATGTTCGACACGTCCGGCTTCTTGGACTCCCACAACTCGTACGGCGTTTTCTTCATCTCGAGAGCAGCCGTCGGGCTTCGGTTCGTCAGGTAGGCCGCCGTCAGCATGGCTTCCCCCCAAAACTTCTTGTCGACGCCAGCATCAGCAAGCATCGCCCGCGCCTTCTCGACTAGCGTCCGGTTCATGCGCTCGCTCAACGGGTTCATCTCCGGCGTGTAGGGGACAGTAGGCTCCATCCGGATCCCCTTTTTCTTGCAGAACCCCTCGAAGCGCTTGTTCCGGTACTCGCCGCCGTTGTCGCACTTCAGCCGAGAGATCGGCCGCTCGAACTTCGCCGTCACCAAGGCCTCGTACTCCTCGAAACACTCCATGACCTCGTCCTTCGAGCGAATCAGGTACACCATCACGAAATGGGTCCAGTCGTCGATGAACGTCACAAAATATTTCATCCCGTCGAGTCCCTCCGGCGACACGGGACCACACACGTCGGTGTGTACCAATTCGAGCACTCGCGACGATCGACGACCTTCACGCGGTGGGTGAGGCTTCCGCGTTTGCTTGCCGACGACGCACGATTCACACACGACGGTATCGTCAGTCCCGGCGGTACTGAGGTCGAGTCCGGATACCATTTCCTTCTGCACCAGACACTTGAGGCTTTGCTCGTTCAAATGTCCAAAACGACGGTGCCAGAGCACGAACCCCTTCCGCACGCGACCGCACGTCAACAGCGAAGAATCGTCCGTACCGTGCCGAGCCAGAAAGTTCATTTCGTACAGCTTGTTCTGCACAGTAGCACACGCGACGATTTCGGAACCACTGTACACTGTCGCTTTCCCGTCTTCGAACACGACGCGCATCCCGGCTTGTTCAACGCGCAGCACCGAAAACAAATTGCAGCGCAACTTCGGCACGTACAACGCGTCTTTGATCGTACAGTTCACTCTCTTACCGTCCACGACCGCCACCACCTTCACCGTGCCGGAGTGCTCCGCCTGGATCGTTTCACCGTCCTTGGCCACCGCGATCTCGATGGGCTTCTTCAGACGATGCAGCTCACAGAACAGCTCCTTGTCCCGCACTAGATGGTCCGTCGCACCGGAATCGATGAACCAGCGCGTCCGCGCCTGCTGGGGGTTCGCCTCGCTCACGAAGCAAACTTCCTTCCGGTTGCTGCCGGAATCCGCCACGTTCGCCTTCGACTTCTGCTTCCTCTTGCTCTGCTGCGGCTTCTTCTTCTCGGGACAGTCGGCCACCCGGTGGCCCTCCTTGTTGCAGCCGAAACACTTTTGCTTCTTCTGCGGCTTCGCCCCGTGAAACGCAGCATCGCTCTGGGACGGGGTGGGCGATTCGATGCCCTTCTTCGTCTCTTCGTCCAAGAGCCGGTTCTTGACGAAATCGAGCTTGAGGTCCTCCTGCGACATGGTTTCCAGCGCCGTCACAGCACCGGAGAACGCCGATCCCAACGAGATGAACAGGTGGCAAATCACGTCGATCTCCTCCAGCTTCGCGCCGGCGGACCGATACTCTCGGATCAACTTCTCGAACTGCAAGAAGTGCTGCTGCAGCTTTCCCCCATCGTAGCGCATCGTCACGATCTGCCGTTGGATCCGCATCCGGCTCGCGACGCTCTTCCGCGCGTGGATGTTGTGCAGCTTGTCCCAGATGTCCTTCGGGGACATGTCCTCCTCCAGGTGGTCCATCTGCGCATCGCTGATCCGCGCCATCAACTGCGAACGGCAGTGACGGTCCTTCCTGATGCGCTTGTCCAGCAGCTTCATCCGGGCCGTCTTTTCCTCCGGCTTTTCTCCCGCTCTTTCCTTTAGTTCCGCCACGTCACCCACACTCGTCCGCACACACTCCAAGAGCTCGTGCTCCTCCAGGAATGCTAGCATGCGGAGCCGCCACGGGTTGAAGTTGGACTCGTCCAACATCGGCACCTGCACCGGAGCGGGTTTTGCGTCCGTCATGACGCCCGACGATTTCGCGCACTTTTCCGTTTGACCGTAAAAACGCGACTTGGGCCCACAACCTAAAGAGGTTTCGGGGAGGCCGGAATAAAACACGCGGTTTACTTAGCGGATAGAAAAATAGCGTGTAATCTCTTTGTTGTTTGGTTACAGACTGGTAGCGGAAGTGCAGCTGTCAAACAGCAGCAGCCCGCGTGTGCCCAGTGGGCTTGAGCGTCGTAGGGGCGAACAGAGTGCGGTGGTTGCCAACTTATCAAGAATGAGCTCAAATTTGGAATTTAGCCTAGTGATGGGTCAATCTTTGATTTCAGGGGATAGCCCCAAAAAAGTCCGGATTTGGACCACCCTAATATACATGGGTCTGCGGAGTTCTTATAAAATGTTCATTTTCCGAGCAGCATTATAGTCTTACCTCAGTAAGGATGGCAAAATAGTTACGTTGAAAATTATTATTTTGAATGCCAGGGTGACTTTGATAGACATAGTTTTCCTGGTTGAAATCAGATTTTAAGTGTTCAATTTTCACTTTTACGTCTAATATATCATCACTGAGGTTGCCGCTACAGCAACAGTTTTAAAAGCACGACAAGATTGTAACTTCTTGCATGAAAAGTGGCAACAATCCACGGAGTTTTTTTTTCGGTTTTTATTGAATATTAGGATTGAAATCGAATTTTGGGATCAGTAAAGATTGAAAGGTGAGCTGCATAAAATGGCGTTCTTCACTCAATTTGGCCTAAAATGCACGTGCGACAAGTTAGCACAACAGCGACGAAATGTCAATCTCTGCTCACAGATTTGCTCAAACATTTACTAACTGCTTGGTGGTGATCTTGATCAGTGAAATGCTTTCTCCACTGCAAAACGCCTTACAGTATGCAACCCAAAAAAAAAACAACTCTTTTTCCCATACTGTTTCTTGCACGAAGCAAGTTTACGCTCAAGATCATACTTTCACCGAAAAGCCTACCGTCTTTTCTCGAATCTCTCTCATTTCACCTTTCTCCTCTTTCGTTCAGCAACGATCGTGATGAGCGCAACTCAGCAAAGCTTTTGCTCGATGGAAGCTTTTCTGCTGTAAACTTTCATTTCAAAAAAGCAGTGAAAAGCTCTTCTTGTGTGTGAGAGCTATTTAAAAACCTAGGTTTTGAACCACTCCGACAATGTTATTTGTGATTAGGGTAGTCAATTTATTGCAAATAATGAAACTACACTGCACCAATAAATGGTGCCCATGTATAAATACTCACCTTATAACAAATTGATTGTAAATTGTGTTTCTCTAAAGTTGCAAGTTTCAAAGGAATCAATATATTTTTTGCCTTCCTCACTGAGGTAAGGCTATAATCCTGCTCTAAAATTGAACTTTTTATTTAAAGCTCGAAAACCCACCTTGATGTATACATATCGACTCAGAATCGAAAACTGAACAAATGTCTGTGTGTATGTGTGTGTGTATGTGTGTGTGTGTATGTGTGTGTGTATGTGTGTGTGTATGTGTGTGTGTATGTGTGTGTGTATGTGACCAATAATGTCACGCAGTTTTCTCAGCACTGGCTGAACCGATTTTGACCAAACCAGTTGCATTCGACTTGGTTTAGGGTCCCATACGGTGCTATTGAATTGTTTGAAGTTTCGATAAGTAGTTCAAAAGTTATGTATAAAAATGTGTTTTCACATATTTTTGGAAGTTGAATAAATGGCAGTAAACTGAACCAAACATCATCATGTTATACATCGTTAGTTAGGTAATTGAAAGACCTTTCCAACGAGTCTAAAATATTGACGATCTGGCAACCCTGTCTCGAGTTCTGACCACTTTAGTGATATTTATGTACTTTTTTGTAGCCGGATCTCACTTAAATGTATGTAAACAATGTCCGGATCCATCATCCGACCCATCTTTGGTTAGGTAATCAAAAGACCTTTCCAACGAGTCTAAAATATTGACGATCTGGCAACCCTGTCTCGAGTTCTGACCACTTTAGTGATATTTATGTACTTTTTTGTAGCCGGATCTCACTTAAATGTATGTAAACAATGTCCGGATCCATCATCCGACCCATCTTTGGTTAGGTAATCAAAAGACTTTTCCAACGAGTCTAAAATATTGACGATCTGGTAACCCTGTCTCGAGTTCTGACCACTTTAGTGATATTTATGTACTTTTTTTTATAACCGGATCTCACTTCAATGTATGTAAACAATGTCCGAATCCATCATCCAACCCATTGTTGGTTAGGTAATCGAAAGACCTTTCCAACGAGTCTAAAATATTGATGATCTGGCAACCCTGTCTCGAGTTCTGACCACTTAAGTGATATTTATGCACTTTTTTGTAGCCGGATCTCACTTAAATGTATGTAAACAATGTCCGGATCCATCATCCGACCCACCGCTGGTTAGGTAATCGAAAGACCTTTCCAACGAGTCCAAAACATTGAATATCTTGCAACCCTGTCTCAAGCTATGACCACTTATGATGCCACTTATGAGCCCTTGAGTGATATGTGTGTTTTTTTGTATTCCGGAACTTAACGAAATTAGACGAAATATGTGTCCAAACCCATCATATTACATATCACCCATTTTTGGAAAAAAGTGAGGAAGGCACCAACCACATAGGTGGATTAAGTTAGTTTTTTTTTTCAACTGTCACGTTTTTTATGCTTTGTGGTCAACATAGCTAAAAGCATAGCATTTTCTGATTATCAACCATCAAGCGATTTGTGTTTTATCATTTCACAATGCAAAAAAAAAACAATTAAAAAAGTACGATTTTATTATTGATCATGACGACAATGATGAATAGCTGCAGAAAATTAATTTGAATCGTATAATCTGTTAAGGGGTTTCATACATGTAAATCGTCAAAAATGTCCGAGGCTGGTACGAGCGCAAATTTTAACTTTAAAACAAAAATTGCACGGCATTAACATATACATTTTCATCTATTAACAAAATAAATATGAAGACATTTGGACGTAGCATTGCCGAGATAAAGCTATTTTATGTTAAAAGTTTCAAAAAACGGGTGCCACGATATCTTAACACTGCTTTGACCAAATTGGCTCAAAATTTTGGTGAAGACTCGTTAAACCGGTCCTGTGTGCATGACGAAGGCCGATTTGCAAATACTTAATTTTTAAAAAAGATACAAATATTTGTATGTTTTTCATATAAAAAATCGTCAGTCTTTGATTTTTGTATTTTTAAAAAAAGCAATTGGGCTTCATCATGCACACCGAATTTGTCTTAGGAGTCTTCACCTCAAATTTCAGCCAATTTGGTTCATCCAATCTCGAGATATCGTGGCACCCGTAAATCAACTCGCTGTTTAGAGAAAAACTAACTTAATCCACCTATGTGGTTGGTGCCTTCCTCACTTTTTTCCAAAAATGGGTGATATGTAATATGATGGGTTTGGACACATATTTCGTCTAATTTCGTTAAGTTCCGGAATACAAAAAACACACATATCACTCAAGGGCTCATAAGTGGCATCATAAGTGGTCATAGCTTGAGACAGGGTTGCAAGATATTCAATGTTTTGGACTCGTTGGAAAGGTCTTTCGATTACCTAACCAGCGGTGGGTCGGATGATGGATCCGGACATTGTTTACATACATTTAAGTGAGATCCGGCTACAAAAAAGTGCATAAATATCACTTAAGTGGTCAGAACTCGAGACAGGGTTGCCAGATCGTCAATATTTTGGACTCGTTGGAAAGGTCTTTTGATTACCTAACCAAAGATGGGTCGGATGATGGATCCGGACATTGTTTACATACATTTAAGTGAGATCCGGCTACAAAAAAGTACATAAATATCACTAAAGTGATTATAACTCGAGACAGGGTTGCCAGATTATCAATGTTTTGGACTCGTTGGAAAGGTCTTTCAATTACCTAACTAACGATGTATAACATGATGATGTTTGGTTCAGTTTACTGCCATTTATTCAACTTCCAAAAATATGTGAAAACACATTTTTATACATAACTTTTGAACTACTTATCGAAACTTCAAACAATTCAATAGCACCGTATGGGACCCTAAACCAAGTCGAATGCAACTGGTTTGGTCAAAATCGGTTCAGCCAGTGCTGAGAAAACTGCGTGACATTATTGGTCACATACACACACACATACACACACACATACACACACACACATACACACACACATACACACACACATACACACAGACATTTGTTCAGTTTTCGATTCTGAGTCGATATGTATACATCAAGGTGGGTTTTCGAGCTTTAAATAAAAAGTTCAATTTTAGAGCAGGATTATAGCCTTACCTCAGTGAGGAAGGCAAAACGTTCACAAAGTTTGACAGTCCGCTTTGCGCATGGCAAAATTGTGAACCTAAATCGTCTCTTACTCAGCTCAGTCACGAAATATCTTCATGAAACTTTCAGGAGTGATTGAAAATCATCTTTTTAGTGAATTTTCTGTAATATGAAATTTTGTGATTTTCTACATGTATGTAACCCCTTAAAACTGAAATTGAATGGTGGCAATTTCGACGAAGCATAATTCATTAGTACCTCTGTGTGCGGCTAATTAATGTAACTTGATTTAACTGAACTGTTGTTGTAAAGGTTAAAAGTATTCCACAATTGTTTTGTTTTGTGATCGGGAAAATTACATCAATGCATAATTATCTTTCCAGGTAACCGTATTCAAAGCAAAAGATAAATAAAAACAATTTGTTTGTGGCACTAAAAACATGACAGATTTTACTTTTATTGGCATACCATAATCAAAAACAAACAAATTGTGATGAAATTCAAACTTGTTTTTGCATCGCTAAAGTAACCTTTTAAATGATACTTTATCTATCAATTAGTTGAGTAAGTGTGAGGCCATGCAAAATACTGTAAAGCAATTCAAAACTTTCATATGGAAGATACTTGTAAAAAAAACGTAAATTTATTTTGTATTTGGTTAGAAAATTACGCTATTTACATTCATAATTTCTAAAAAATAATAAACAGAGCCGTTTTTCGATCGATTCTCATTCAATTTACGAACTAACTTAAAAAGTGTTTTTAAAACTACGCGTCTTTTTTTAACTGAAAAACTATAAAAATTTGTTTTGCTTCAGAGCAATTCCATGTCAAATAGGGAATCGGTTGTACCCGACCCCCTCCGATTTCAATGAAACTTTGTAGACATGTTATCCTAGGCATATATAAGCCATTTTTGTGTATATGGAGCCAGATACACTCGATAATGACAGTTGAGAAGGGCGTAAGTGTTTTAAATATTTTTGTATTTCGTAATTTAAATATTGCTGTATCTTGAAGCCGTTGCATCGTATCAAAAAGTGACCAAAGACCAACTTGTAGGAAATTTGACGGGCTTTCCGAAAAAAATACACCACTTTTATGATATTTTTTGATTTTTAAGTTTAAAAGTCAAATTTGAAGGTGAGCCCACGATTTCTTTTCGTTCAAAATTATTGTGAAAATAGCCTAAGATGTTACAAAAAGACTCACGAAAAATGCAGGATGGAGCAACTCACCTAAAAAAAAAAAATCATCTACCGATTTTTTTTTTGAAAAGTGCTCTAAACGTCAAACTTTTCAAAAGCCGAAAACGGGAATCGATTCTCTAGACAATTTTACATAAAAGTCTCGATATTGACCATTGTCCTAAGTCCAGTCCTTGTGAAGATACAGCGATTTTAAAAATAAAAATGTAGAAAAAATAGATTTTTTGGTGGTTTTTGGCAATTTCTATGCGACAGACTTGATTTTTCAGTCTCGAAAATATTTTAACCGGAAAGCTCGTCCAATTTCCTATAAGTTTGTCTTTGACCACATTTCAATTGGATGTATGGGCTCACAGATATAAGCTAATTTACTATCCAGGTTACTATACTACACTGAAAAAAATTATGTTTTCAGTTTTGAGCAATGTAATTAGCTTATATCTGTAAGCCCATGTATGGGCCAATTGAAATGTGGCCAAAAACAAACTTATGGGAAATTGGACGAGCTTTCCGGTAAAAATATTTTCGAGACTGAAAAATCAAGTCTGTCATATAGAAATTGCCAAAAACCACTAAAAAACCTATTTTTTGAACATTTTTATTTTTAAAACCGCTATATCTTCACAAGGATTGGATATAGGACAATGGTCTATATGGAGTTTTTTATGTCAAATTGTCTGGAGAATCAATTCCCACTATCGGTATTGAAAGTTTTGACGTTTAGACCACTTAAAAAAAACAGTTTTACTAAATGATTTTTGTATTTTTTTAAGGAGAGACATGCCATCCTGCATTTTTCGTGAGTCTTTTTGTCACATTTTAGGCTATTTCCACAAAAATTTTGAACGAAAAAAAAATCGTGACATCACCTTAAAATTTAACTTTTAAGCTAAAAAATTGAAAAATCTCATAGAATTGGCTTGTATTTTTCTTTCAGTGTATTTTTTATTCAAAAAACTCGTCTAATTTCCTACAAGTTTGTCTTTGACCACTTTTTGATTCGATGTAACGGCTTAGAGATACAGCAATATTTAATTTACAAAATACAAAAATATACAAAACCCTTACGCCCTTCTCAAATGTCATTATCGAGTGCAACTGGCTCCATATACACAAAAATGGCTTATATAGACCTAGGATAACATGTCTAAAAAGTTTCATTGAAATCGGAGAGGGTTGGGTACAAAAGTACCAGAAAAATTCCTTATTTGAGGTGGAATTGCTCATTCTTTTGCTTTTTTTAAATTTTGTTGAAATTTTTGCTTACTTTTGAAAAGACAATTATTCAAAATCATTCAAAATGATGTAGCTTTAAAAAAAAAATTCAATCACAAAAGAATATTTCACAAATGATTCATTCATTTATTGAAATTCGCTAAAAAAGTTTATCGCTGTCCTAATATTGAAGTCAAATCTTCATTGTTTTTAAAGCTATGTAGTTGATTTGATTTTTTTAAATATGTTTATCGATTATAAAAAAGTTACATCTTTTTCAACAGATCTTTGGCGTGTAGTTTTCGCAAAACAGTACAATTTATAAAAGCAGTTGCAAAGTTTTTTTTTATTCAAAATTAGTTTTAGCAGCTAAAACTGAAGTCAATCGACTATTGTATCGACGTTTTTGAAAAATCATAATCATAAAAACAGAAATAAAAAAAAATGTTTACAGATTTTTTATTCGCATTTTTTATCCACTTAGGCAGTTTTCACCTTTACAACAGTTTTCAAAGAATCAACAATGTCTAACTTTAAAACAAATCGAAAAATAGCATTTTTGTGATAAGTATGAGATGAATAATTTTAAAAATGTCAAATTATCAAGTAAAAAAAATAGTACGAAACTACTAAAACTAATTTCTCCCCCGCAAGCTCATACCACAATATGACGTCAGCAGCCCCGTCCGATGACGTACGAGAGCGGCGTTGCATTTCTATGTTTGCTCGATTATGCTTTTTTTTATGTAAAAGTTGTGTAACACTCAACCGGCCGTTTGGCACGAAATAAAACCACCACCATCTGGTGTACTGGCGGCGGTGGTTTAGCAAATAAGCACTTTAGTCCCATCGTTTGAGGGGGATGAGGGGAGGGGGGGGTGCTTCCTTTTATGATGCTTCCAGCGCAACTCCCAATGTGGTGGATGGAGTGATAGAGAAAGTTTAGTTTATTTTTCAGCCCAAACAGCTTCTGATTATTTCATCATCCCAATATGGTCGATTACGGCGAATTGAGCTTGTTTGGTTGCTTTTTATGAAGAGTGATTTTTTTTGCGTCTTTTTATGAAGTTATTAAGTTATCGTCGTATTTAACAACAAACACTTTAAGAAATTATAAAATGGGAATGTTTCCAGAGCTTTTGGAAATTTTAATCTAAATTTGGTATCTTAAAATTAGTAAAGTTTTAGCACATTCTAAATAAAAAAAAAAATCATGTTTCAGAAACAAAAAGGAACTGTTTTGAACAGCAGAAAAAAATTATGCTGCCGAAAATACGGCATGTGGACCCAAAAGAGAATCAATTTTAATGGCAGGTCATTCGCTGGCTTTTGGTGATCCGCGGATGAAGCTTCAGGGGGGGGCGTGAAATCAATTTTCATTAAATCACGTTTTTTTTTTTCGTTTTGGCGGACTCACCGGATTTGCGCCAGAAGGGCCTTCATGGGTTGGGTGAACAATGGTGGGTATAATTTTGACTTTTAGAAAGGATTTACGCTGAACGCAGCTGCCATTGTATGATGAAAGGCTTTATTTTCGGCAAAATCTATAAATATTCGTCGGGTTTTAGAATTGACGCGGGATTGTCTGCACGAGGTGATGCGTTTCGCAAAATGACTTTTTTAACGCATCACTTGATATCTGGATTAATTGGTCTTGGAGAAATTTGTTAGATTTAACAAAATGTGTCTCACAGTTTTTTTTGCTGAACAACAAAAAGCTTAAATTTTTTACCAAACTCTTTTATAAAACTAAGAAACTTGCTATACCATTCCCTAAACGACAATGCAAACTCACTCTCTAATCCCGTCACGATCGCCGCCAAAAAAGCTCCTTTCACAAAATTTCCTCCAACTCATTGTTGAAATTTGATAGCGCTTTTGACAATCTGAAAGAAAGTTCACCCAAATCTTCGAGCAGCGCTCATATCATTCACTCTCAGAGGCATACACAAGAGTGAAGAAGTGCGACGAGAAATGGCCGATCGAGGAGAAAGTGAAACGACGATCAATGGTCATCTAATAGCGTTCAAAATCGGCTGTCCATCCGTCCAAAAGAGCCAAGGTTGCGGCGGAACGGCCAACGACCAGCAGCTGGACGGACGGTCCACGCAAGGACCGGCGGCAGCAACAACAGCAAGGAGGACAAGTGGAGAGGCAAATAAAAATCAATTAAGAAGTGTCCACTTTTGGAGGGAATGGGTACCGGGCAATGGGGTGGCTTTGAACAACTTGTCAAGGACCGACTGGTTTCTTTTTTGAAAGTGAACTGAATTTAGGACCGTAAAGGGAAATAGATCCCTGAAAAAGTAAATTAAAATAAAAAAAAAGATCACGAAATCGATGCCGTAAGCTCTTTGCTTGCTGAAATTCCTATCTAGATAGTAAAAGAGAGCACACGGGCATCGATATGTAGAACGCTTCTACAAACAACTTGTAGCCAATAGGGTGAAAATAGACAAAATCGACATCAGGGATACACCCTGATTTAATTCCTGAGGTAAAAACAAGTACCGTAAAACGGGGTGACTTTGATAGCCGGGGTGACTTTGATAGGTTTGCTGTTGTTCCGCAAAATGAAGAGTACAATTAAAATACTTATGGAATTGTTTAGAATCATACTGACCGTGGTAGAGAAGTATTCACAGTACCTCAAAAAGAACTTTTTATAAAATTTTGAAAAGTTTAAAAAGTTAGTTAGCTAAAGTTAAGAAAATGTTGATGAAAGTCATTATTTTAAACTTCTCAAAGCGTCATGATTTTCTCAATGAACATGATTTTGAATCGGAAAATGGAATTCATTTTCGGATTCTTTGAACAATTTTTCACTAGGATGTGTTTGTAAATAATAAATAAAATGTGTTTGTGAAACACACTTAAAAAAATCTCAAAATTTATAGCCACTTTCAGTTGAACAAATTTCATGTAAAATGTGAAAACTTTTGATTCGTGCTTCGAATTCAGTATAAAATACAATATAAATCAATAATTTTATAAACAAAACCAGTTTTAACAAATTTCACGCCAAATTCCGTCTTTTTAACAATTTTACCTAAAATTTATATGTATTTTGTTAAAAAGTTTATAAACTTAGTTAACTAAATATAAACATTGATTTTTTTTTCTTCAAAACTATATCAGCTACTTTAGTGATGGTACATTTAACGTACAAATAAAGTTTGAACATCTTAAATATGATTTTAACAAGAAAAACTATGACTATCAAAGTCACCCCGGAATTTAAATTAAGAATTTTTAACGTAACTATTTTTCTAAACACTATTGAAATTTTTTTTTCCAAAATAGTGCATGGACTTTGTGTGGCCTACCCCAGTACATGTTTTAAAAATAATAATCTTGAGAAAAACCTTACCTGTTGGAAAATATTCCAAAAACTAAGTGAAATCCAAATCGGTTAAGAGCAGTTCTCTACGAAATCGTTTTTTTTTTCTTTAATTTTAATTTTCAATATTTTTCAATCCGCCTGAATCTTTTTTGGTGCCTTCGGTATGCCCAAAGAAGCCATTTTGCATCATTAGTTTGTCCATATAATTTTCCATACAAATTTGGCAGCTGTCCATACAAAAATGATTTATGAAAATTCGAAAAACTGTATCTTTTGAAGGAATTTTTGATCGATTCGGTGTCTTCGGCAAAGTTGTAGGTTTGGATAAGGACTACACTGAAAAAAAAATAAACACGGAAAAACAACATTTGGTAATTTTTAAGTTCACTTTTTGTCACTAAAACTTGATTTGCAAAAAAACGCTATTCTCATTTTTTTTTATTTTCTTATATGATTTAGGGGACATCAAATGCCAACTCTTCAGAAATTTCCAGAACGGGCAAAAAATGTTTGACCGAGTTATGAATTTTTGAATCAATAGTGATTTAAAAAAAAACTAAAATATTGGTAATTTTTCAATTTCATTTTTCGATGTAAAATCGAATTTGCAATCAAAAAGTGCTTTAGTAAAATTTTGATAAAGTGCACCGTTTTCAAGTTATAGCCATTTTAGGTAACTTTTTAGGTTTAGGTAAAATAGTCGCAGCTATTCATTTTTAAAATTAGTGCCCATGTTTGCCCACTTTTGAAAAAAAAAATATTTTTGAAGAGCTGATAAAACTCTCTATATTTTGTTTTTTTGAACTTTGTCGATACGACCCTTATTTACTGAGATATTGCCATGCAATGGTTTAAAGACAGGAAAATTGATGTTTCTAAGTCTACAATGTTAAAATATGAAACATTCGTGAAATTTTCCGATCTTTCCAAAAACAATATTTTCCAAAATTTAAAATCAAGACTAACATTTCAAAAGGGCCAAACATTCAATATTACGCCGTTTTGAATTGTTAGTCTTGATTTAAAATTACCGAAATCTCAGAAAATTGCTCTTAAGGGTTTAAGGTCGCTTTTTATCTTTGAAGTTGGTGAAAAAAAATCTTTTCATATTCACATCTTCTTTAAATCGTTAATAACTCATCAGGGTTACCTCGGATCGTTTTGCGGTCTTCGACTAAGTTGTTTGTCTTAAAATTTTACATACCCAAGTAGCACATTTGTTCGCCAAAAGATTTCCAAACTGGTTGTTGAACTCATTTACTATGTTTTCCGAACGTCCCCGAGAACTCTTGAACGCTGGGAAAAGCGCACGTTTTTCTGTTGTTGAACATCTCTTCATCTGTTAGAAAAGTGCGTGTTTTGAGTAAGTTTTGCAAGTGCAAGTCATTCTTGCATAGAGAACGTTTGTTGAACATGTCATAAGAACTCATGACCATATGGTCGGCACTTCTCGGACATAATCGACGTCAGAACCTACCGTGGCGCGGACATCGACTCGGGCCACTACCTGGTGGTGGCAAAGCTGCGCCAACGCCTGTCCGAGGTCAACAAGATCCGGTACCGTCGCCCGCAGCGGTATAACCTGGAGCGACTCAAGGACCATGAGGTCGCTACCCAGTACGCGCGGGAACTCGAAGCTGCGTTGCCTGACGAGGGTGAGCTCGCTGAAGCCCCTCTGGAGGCCTGCTGGAGCCATATGGAAGCAGCCATCAACGCAGCGGCATCTAGTGCCATCGGGTACGTGGACCGAGTTCGACGGAACGGCTGGTTCGACGACGAATGTCAGGCGATTTGGGACGAGAAGAAAGCAGCGCGGGACAAGTGGCTGCTGCACAACACCCGTGGGAACAAGGAGTCGTACAAACAGTTGCGAAGACAGCAAACTCATCTCTTTCGGGACAAGAAGCGCCGCCTGGAAGAGTTGGAGTGCCAGGACATGGAACAACTGTATCGCTCCAACGAAACGCGTAAGTTCTACAAGAAACTTAGTCAATCCCGGACTGGCTTCATGCCGCGAGCCGAAATGTGCCGGGATAAGGACGGAGGAATCTTGACGGACCAGCGTGAGGTGATCGAAAGGTGGAAGCAGCACTTCGACGAGCACCTGAGCGGCCCAGAGGCGGAGTACCAGGGCGACGGGGGAAACGACGTCAGCGGTATGGTGGACGGCGAGGACGAGCCAGCACCCACGATGAGGGAAGTTAAGGTACCATCAAGAAGCTGAAGAACAACAAAGCAGCGGGTAAGGATGGTATCGGTGCTGAACTCATCAAGATGGGCCCGGACAAGCTGGCGGCCTGTCTACACCGGCTGATAGTCAAGGTCTGGGACACAGAACAGCTACCGGAGGAGTGGAAAGAGGGAGTAATATGCCCGATTTACAAGAAGGGGGACAAGTTGGAATGTGAGAACTATCGAGCCATCACTATTCTCAACGCGACCTACAAAGTGCTGTCTCAGATCATTTTCTGTCGTCTGTCGGAGCGAGCAAAGGATTTCGTAGGGACGTACCAAGCCGGTTTCGTGGAGGGGAAATCGACGACGGACCAAATCTTTTTGCTGCGCCAAATCCTCCAAAAAATGTCGCGAGTACCAGATCCCGACGCACCACCTGTTCATCGATTTCAAAGCCGCGTACGACTCGGTCGATCGCGAAGAGCTATGGAAGATCATGTACGAGAACGGCTTTCCCGGTAAGTTGATTAGACTGGTGAAATCGACGATGGACGGGCACGGTGCAGCGTGAAGATTTCGGGAGCGATGTCCGACCCGATCGAATCGCGCAAGGGACTGCGACAAGGCGACGGTATCTCCAGCCTCTGTTTCAACATTGGGCTTGAAGGTGTTATGAGGCGGGCGGGCTTCAACATGCGGGGCACGATCATCAACCGGTCCAACCATTTCATCTGCTATGCCGACGACATGGACATTGTCGGCAGAACGTTCGAGGATGTGGCCAGGCGGTACACCGAATTGAAGCGGGAAGCGGATAAGGTTGGATTGAAGGTGAATGTTGCGAAGACGAAGTATCTGCTGGCAGGAGGAACCGAGTCCCTTAGGGCTTGCGCATAGGACCGAGCGTGACGATCGACAGCGACGAGTTCTAGGTTGTGGAGGAGTTTGTATACCTTGGATCGTTGATGACGTCGGACAACAACTGCAGCAGAGAAATTCGGAGGCGTATCATCACCGGTAGTCGTGCCTACTACGGACTCCACAAGACCTTACGGTCTGGTCACCTTTCCCGGCGTACAAAGTGTACCATGTACGAAACGCTGATAAGACCCGTCGTCCTCTACGGGCACGAGACGTGGACGATGCTCGAGGAGGACCTGCAAGCGCTTGAAGTTTTCGAGCGACGAGTGCTTAGGACGATCTTTGGCGGCGTGCGTGAGAACACTGTATGGAGGAGAAGGATGAACCACGAGCTGGCGCAACTCTACGGCAAGCCAAGTATTCGGAAGGTCGCCAAGGCTGGCCGAATCCGGTGGGCCGGACACGTCGCAAGAATGCCGGACGCGCTGGATGCGCGCCAACCGAACCAGACTATCAATCCGGTGAAGTTGGTGTTTAATTCGGAGCCGGTTGGAACGCGGCGGAGGGGGGCGCAACGTGCGAGGTGGTTAGACCAAGTGGAGGAAGATCTGAGAAGTGTGGGAGTTCCGAGTCGGAATTGGAGAGTAGCAGCCCAAGACCGAGTTCAGTGGCAGCGCATCTGGAGACAGCTCATGACCCGGAGGTTGTACGAGCAGTAAAAGTAAAAAAAAGTAAAGTAAGACCATAAGATTCTGAACCGGGTTAGGTAAACGTTGTTAGAACCGTTTAACAACATCCTGCATTTAAGATTAAGAAGTGAGTTAAGCAAACGTTTTGAGAACCGTTCAAGAACATATCGTGGCAGACAAGAATGTGAAAGAGGTTTTTCATAAAATACGTCCCAAGCGTTCGCTTAAGAGATTTTTGTCTTTATTTAATACTTTATTTGTGACTTTACGACATTTTAAATAGTAGCTGAATAATAAAAATATCAACCATAAAAAATCGTTCAATTTCATTATTATGGGTTTGAGATCATTTTTTTCAATCATGTTTGAGTTCTAATCAACATCGCTTGCTACTACTCTGCTGCTGCTGCTGGTTCCCGGTGCTGCATTTTCAGTTTTCCTTTTTGATGAAGAATCCTCAGGGCAAGTATCGAACCCAAGATCACTCCAAATGTCAAGTCCGGGCGCGCGTCTGCATCTTTCCACGAGGGGTTATGTTGGATGAGCAGGCCTAAACGTCAATAAGAAGTCTGCGGTCATCTAGGTTTTACCAAGTTCACTAACAGTTTGTCAAAACTTTTCTTGAACACAAGCTGTTTCTATTTTTAGAACTATCTGCGCTTGTTTCGTCAACATGTTCTTGCTCGGTTTTTAAAACACGAACGCGAACTACACATAAACAACTTGTTTACAAGAAATCTCAGCTGAAACCAAAGGTTAAATCTACTATTTTATCACGTTTAGCAAACTGAAATGAAACATCATGTCTGCAAATGTCATTTTGTTCCTCGAGTTCTTCAAGCATGTTTCATTTAAGTCAAAATAAACTTCAAAATAAACTTTTCGTAATCCGTTTCTAGATTTGGCATTTGTGTTACACAACCATGTTGAATAATGGTTTTTTGATCAAAATGTGAATTGACCCAATTTTATGACGCTTGTTCAATAATTAACGTATAAAAACGCTAGTGGAGCAATTGATCAACAAAAACAACAAAAAGCGATGTTTTACTTGCTACTTGGGTAAGAATCTCTCTCTGATCTTTTTGATGAAATTTGAAATGTTTGCTTTTCCCCATACATTTTTTTTGAATTTTCCCATACAAACTTCAACGACCAATAGCGACCCTTAAACCTTAACCGATACACCTCCGTGTAAGCACGAGAGCAAGCAGCAGTCAAGTGCTCAGTGCTCCATCGTTTTTTCGATTTTTTTCGCCGTAAATTACCGTGATTACCCGCGAGTTTGCTCCTGCAGCATGCCAAAGGCCGGCCGTGGCCGTGGCAGTTCGAGTGCGGCCTCGAAAAACCCGCGAAGTTCGTCTACCGGCCGTGTGCAAAAAGGTAAACAGACCAACGCCGTGTCGACCGCCATCGCGCAGGGGAGCGTGAGCGCAGAAGGCATCGACAAAAAGTTACTACATCCCGGATATGTTCCGAGATCACCAGTGCGAACCCGTTCCGGTACTTCCGGTGCCACAACCAGTGGCACATCAACATCCGCCAATATCCCCATCAGGAACGAGTTCCAGATGCTGAGCGACGACGAAGAAAACAACAACAACAACACCGACGGTAGCACTACCGACGACGACGACGATGATGATGGTCGTGCACGGAAAAAAGTGTCGACGTCAAAACAGAACAATTCTCCTACGGAACGAAGACCACCTCCAATTTTTGTTTTGGACACGTTGGCGGACGATGTTGACGAGTTGCTGGAAGGCCTCGGATATTGTCTAAAAATCGGCAAGTCGTCAGTGCAAGTGATCACACTGACCAAAAAGAATTTCGACCTGGTGCTTGAAGAATTGAAGCGTAGCAACTTCAACTTCTACACATTCAACCCCGAGAAGCCCCCTGTCAAGGTCGTCTTGCAGGGTTACCAAGACCGTCCGGTTTCCGACCTGAAGAAGCACCTTTCGGACGCCGGAATAAAACCGCGGGAGATAAAAGTGCTCTCGCGCAAGACAACGGTCACGGGTATGCACACCCTGTACCTGTTGTACTTCGACCGCGGCACCGTCAAGATCCAAGACCTGCGGCGGACTAAGACGTTGGACGGTTTTTGGGTAAACTGGCGGTTTTACGCCAAGAACCCGACGGACGTAGCGCAATGCCACCGTTGCCAGAAATTCGGCCACGGCTCGCGGAACTGCAACCTCCGGCCCCGCTGCGTGAAGTGCGGTGAGTCACACCTCTCAGAGGCGTGCGCACTGCCACGAAAGGCGGACTTGGGGGACAAGGCAGAACAAACCAAGCCGCGCGTAAAGTGCGCGAACTGTGACGGCAACCATACTGGCAATTACCGCGGCTGCGTTGCGCGCAAGGCCTACCTAGAGGAGCAGGAAAAGAGGAAGAAGAAAGCAGCAGCGTCCCACTCCCCTCAGCGAAGTACGAGCGCAGCCGTTCCTGCAGCTGGACAGCGTACGGTTCCAGCGGACAACTCAGCGTTCCCTCCTGGTTGGGGGCGTTCGTTCGCCAGCGTGGTCGCTGCCGGTAGCGGCAATGCGGCTCAGCAAGACGTCACCGGGGAAGATCTCTTTACCCTGCCGGAGTTCTTTGCTCTCGCGGGGGAGATGATGACGCGGTTTCGGAGCTGCCGGAATAAGGCGGAACAATTCCTGGCCCTTGGGGAGCTGATGATCAAGCACATCTATAATTGATATTTTTCTGTGATCTAGTGTTAAGCTTTCTCTTTATCTATCCTTTTCCCATTGCACTTTCTGTAAGTTTTTTGAAAACTTTTTCTTACTCTTGCCTTCTATTTAATATTTATAAGTAATAATACTTTCGTTTGAATTACGATGTAACACACAGCTGAAAGGAACTCCAAAACTCTGTTATGTACCTAAATGAACTCATTGTAACTTGATTATTCACAAATAAACCGAATTGAAATTTGAACCTTAACCGATTTGGCTCAAAATTTTTTTCAAAATTTTATTTTTATTTTTGTCACCCTAGCGTACATTTTGTTCTGTCGATAAATCCACAAAATTTGTGCGTGCAAACCAAAAATATCAAAATCACCCCACCCCACAGTTCTCTCGGTGTGCCAAGCCCCGTCGCCCGTGGTAGAGGTCCCAACAATGTGGTCAGTTTGGTTCGATCAATCCGCGCTGAAGCCTGCATGAAAAAAAAGAAGTTGTACGAAATAAAATTTAACATCCAAAAAGCAAACATCAAACCGCACCCCCCCCTGAAACAGAAAACTGGTCCTATCGAAAGAAAGTGAGTGAGTGTGGCGTTTGGCCATTCTCCAACGCACACTCACTAACGCCTGGGAGAGGGACACTGATTTTGGGAAATTTCGTTTTCTATTTTTATGAAAGTTGAGCTGTCTAGCTTTTTTTTTTTTTTTTTTGGATAGAAGTGGCCACCCCGGCATGTGGTCCACGGAACAATTTGCTTGATTGACACTTTGGCTCAAGATTGCAGCGCCGTGATTGGGGAGGACCCCCCTCTTAGCGGGGGCAACCACTTAGGGCGCAGCATTCGGCAGTAAAAAGTGATCGTGTTCGATCGTGTAGATAAAAAGAGCTGTAAAAGCGTCTGTTCATTTGCGTACACGGTCGTCGTGGAGAAATTAGGCACTTTTAAGCTCTGATAGGAATCTTGAAGCGTTTAAAGGGAAATTGGCTAGAATTGAATTGTAAATTGAATTGGCAAATTGAATTGGCAAATTGAATTGTAAAGATAGTCTTAATCTGCACTCAGTAAAACAATAATTGATGAAAATAAATTCATCATGAAACTTCAAATGTAGATTTAGATCAGCCTTTTTTGGAAATCACACGGTATATTGATGATTCAAATAAGAATTAAAAACTTTAAAGTGCATTTTGTTGTCATACAGCAAAATGCATTGAAATTGGTGAGTTAAATATGAAAAAAAAATCAGCTCCAACCATCATATTTGAAATTACTCCTGGATTTCCCCTAATCATTTTATTACCAAATATTTTAACCAACAAAGAAAATAATCGTCTTTAGTTTTTTAAAGAGTAGTACTCTCAATTGAAAAGGGTACTGTTTTACTTCAGCACAAACTTTTTTAAGGGTTTTTTCCCTTAAAAATTCGAAGCGCAGGCCATGGTTTCAACAATTTGAACAAATATAGTTTATGTTTAAATGAAAATATTTTTAACTTTAAAAGTTGTTTCTAAATCCATATTTCATTATTTTGAAAATTAAAAATATTATTATTATGCAATTTTATGTTTAGTTTGAGCATTTTGAACGGTGATGAAAACACAGATTTCTTTTTTTATTCCTCTTGGAATCTTCCTGCAAAATTTTAAAACCATTCTTGACCTTATTTGTTTGCACTGTCAACACTGGCAATGTTGAAGGCGGCGAGGGGGGCCTTCGAAGTTTCAATGGAAATTTAAGTGCAAATAGTTGAAATCAATTTAAAGTGCATTTCCCTGCGTTTAGAATCATTTTTAGCATGTTTGGTTTTATAAAAAAATCTTTAGAATTTTTGAAAAATTTCGATGTTTAGTACCGCAAAAAGTTTATTTTTTCGCTATTTTTTTTTTGTTTAATCTCTTATTTTTTTTAAACTTATGATGGCAATAAAGAAGCAACATATGCTTTGGTTGAAAATCACGATTAGGGTGATTTTGCAAATCTAACTTTTAAGGAATATTTTTGGGTGTTTTTTTGGCTACTAGAATGTTGCCAATCGAAGCAATTTTGTTGAAGACACTTAAATTTTATCTCGTAATCTACGCCTTCTACGACCAAATTTTTATAAAGCATCTGAGCAAACCTTCAAAAGTCTGTTTTTTGAACGTGGCAATTCAGGGTAAAGTCATATTTGGGTCTCTTTTAGAGCTCTACAAAACACAAATTATTAATTTATTGAAAAGTCAATTTGGAATTAAGGGTTAAAAGTTACAGCCATTTTAAGGGAAATAAGATGCAAATTTTCAAACTCAAATATCTCGAAAAGGTGCATGCCAAATTTTAAGCGCCAGGTTGCATTTAAAAGAGGAGATCCAGCACTACGAAGGCTGAAAAAATCTCAGGGGTGTTTTTTTCAACCCGAGATATTTTCATTTGAAAATGTCGAATTATCAAGGGAAACCCATATGGTAATTTTGCCCGCTAAATCTGAATCTGCTCTCAGATTTGAGCCAAAATGTCGAAAAATTTATTTTTGGTCATCTTTTGGGTTTACATGATAATTTTACAAGGAAACCCAAAATATTACTGAAAATCGAGAGACCTCTGAGATTGTTTCAGCGTTTTTAGTGTAGTTTCTTTTCTTTTGAATGCAACCTGATGCTTTTCGAGATATTCAAGTTTTAAATTTGGATCTTTTTTACCTTAAAATTGCTCTAACTTTTGACTCTTGACTTGTCAAAAAATAAAAATGTTTATTTTAGAGCTCTTCAAGTGACCCGAACATCACTTTTCTCTAAAACTTAACCCTGAATTGCCAGTTTAAAAAAACTGAAATTGAGGGATTGCTCAGATGCTTTCTTTAAATTTGATTGTAGAAGGCGTAGATAACGAGATAATATTTTGGTGTCTTCATCCAAGTTGCTTGGATTGGCAAGTCCAACAACTTTCTAGAAGACATAAAAATTCCCAAAAATATTCCTTAAAAGTAAGATTTTCAAAATCACCCTAATCGTGAACCAACGTAAACCTGATTTCGTTTTTTTTTGTTTTGGTTTATTGAAAATTTTAAATCAAGACTAACATTTCAAACGTGCCAAACATTCAAGACACAAAATCTATCAAAATCCTCAAAAGATACAGATGTTTGAATTTTCATACATCATTTTTGTCTGGACAGCTGCCAAATTGGTATGGAAAATCATATGAACAAACTAATGATGCAAAATGGCTTCTTTGGGCATACCTAAAGCACCACAAAATTTTCAGCCGGAATAAAAAATACAAAAATTAAAATTCTTAAAAACAAACCGATTTCGTAGAGAATTGCTCATGTGCAAAAATGGACCTCAAATCGAAGAGGGGTCGGGGCAACTGCTGTGTGAGTTGGCGGTGAATTACTCATCTACTGTTTGATTTGATTTGATTGATGATTGATTCCATTAGATGATAATATTGAAAAAAAATCTATCATTCTATTGATAGTTTTTATGAAAAAACTTTCTTTTAAATGATGACCGTTCGTGATTTAAAAAAATATGCTTTAACTTTGAGTATCGATTCACACTGGTTCATAAAATTCAACCTTATAATTGGATCTATTGAACATTTTTTTTCTTACAAACCCGGATTTTCAAGCACCGTGGTTTCCGAACAATTAAAAATTACTTTTTTGAAACCCAGCCATATTTTGATAGTTTTCACTCATTTTTCATACAAACAACTTCTAAAACTTTAAACGTTTCGTAAATTCTTATGCAAAATTTCAATATGATATTTTCCAAGGTATTGAAGCTGAATTGGACAGCTATGGACCGGTTCCAGATTTGTAAATCGTTAATAGAATCTTTTTATGACGCAAATTATTTTTTTACGTCATAAAATGTTTAAGGCGTAATCAAAAACACAAATGATGTTTTTTTCAGGATATATTTAAAAGATTGGAAAGAGCTGCATTAAATATACAACATTGATTTTTTTATTTCTCAGTTGGTTTGACTTTATAGCTACATTAAACTTAAAACAATTCACTGTCGTTGAAAAAAAGGTGAACATTCAACAACAGCCAA